>NC_081348.1:58676450-58841561 GCF_029784015.1 Lycium ferocissimum | reverse complement strand
ACACAACTTAAGCCTTTACAATATACAAAAGTCTCTACTTTATGTCTCGGGATAGTCTTGTCCCCAACTTATCGTAGTTAACCCGGATTATCCCGACGTACAAAATACGGGATATAACAAATATGTTGTCCAAATCATAAGGTAATCACTAAGCATGAATTCTAGAATCAATCACGTGGCGACAAGCCAATAACGCACAGTAATACAACAACTCAATAGAACACAATAAGGTGACAAGCCACAGTCAACAACAATACCAATCTAAGTATTCCATCCCAAACTCCATACCGGAAGGTTTACATGCTTTCTCTAACAATCACTAACTCCACATATGATTCGCTAACCGTAGTGTAACCAAAAAGGTAAGCCATAACCTACCTGAAAAGCGGAACAGGAGCCACGAACTGTCAAACCTTAGCCTTACCCTTTCTTTGCACCTCTAAATACTCAAAGTCTAAACATATTTGAGTTCTACATTAGAAATCAAGAAGAACGATACCCATATTGCTATACTTCTAGCTAGGTCAAATTCTAACTCATGGAATTGGAAAAACGGACCTACAAGGGTAAAATGGAAAATTGGAAGGTGGAATATGTAATTCATGCTCTAGATGATCAAACCCACTATTCAATTGCTAAAACAACTCAAGATTAAGCCTAATTTGGATTTAAAGCAAAACTCCAAAATTTGGGTATGAACCCTAATTCTTTAATCCTCAAATTGATCACTAATAATGGAAGAAATAAGCTTAACAACAATGAATTCATCAAATTCTATGGTTATACTAGTCAATTTCACCATCAATTTCCATTTAGGAAGTCTAAATACAAGAAATTTATCATAAGACTCATCTTCTCCACTTTGATTCTAGTGATTCTAAGCATGGATTGAGGATCTAGGAAGGTAAATGATGAAGTCTAGGGTCAAAGATCTTATCTCCAAGAAGATTCCGTCCAAAAGCTATTCAATTCTCCCAAAGTGTGCTTAGAAAGTGATGAAGGGAGATGATAGGGTTCAAGGATTTTAACTTAAGAAAAAAAATATGGAAACACTACCCATCACTCGCTGCAGCGGTAAGGTTACCCGCTGCAGCAAACTCACCACGGCGTCCAAGGGCCCTCTGTGGCGCCTCACGCCAATCTCAATTCACCGCTATGGCGGCAACACTCTCGCTACAGCGAGTTCGCCTCAGTAGATACCAGTCCGCTAGGGTGACTCACTACAAAATCTCCTCTTCCGCTATAGCGGTCTCTCCCTCGCTACAGCGAGACCGCTGCGACGAGTCTGGTGCCGCTGCAGTGGACACCAGACACCAGATATTTTTCATTTTTAACAATCCTTGACCCGAAACCTAACTATCACCCAGGCCCCAAAAATACAAAACAAACATGCATACACACATAAAAATTCGCTACGAATTGAGCTGCGGCCTCTGAATTTCCAACAGAGGTCTATTTGATCAAGTCAACCCTCAATGGCTTAAAGCCAAGTTTCCAACCCAAGTCCCAATACGCTCCCAAGTGCATTGGGAACCGAACCAAATATACTACCAATTCACAAACGGTAATCCGAACCTCTCCAAATCGATGAATTTTCAAAAAAAGTCCTTTTTCTCAGAAGTCAATGATGTGTCAAACCTACTTTTCTTAAAGGCTCAAAATACCAAGAGTCATACCAAACCCACCCGATTACCTCGGGAAAGGGTCAACAGGGTTAAAATGGTCAATAGCACTATAAGGACTAATCGGGTCGTTACACGGGTAACCTAAGGCACTGATACAATTCGCCACGACCCAACTCGTGGGTCAAGCAATCACCTACACAATCCCCCCTGGTGGGGAACCCTTCCCTTACTCAATATTCAAATATAAACATGCAAAAGAAATTTGAAGTACTAAAGCAGTCCCAAATCAAACATATTAGTGCGGAAATACAACCAACTACCCAGGGATTTGGTCAAGTCACAGTACAAGAGCTACAAAATAAGTACATAAATCTGAATAATAGAAATACATCAATGTCTAAATAATACTATCTCTAAACAAGGGACATATATCATGAAAGAAGAGTTTTCTAGCTAGCAGATCGGGAACATGGCTCACCCTACAAACTTGGACTAAGGGCCTGGGGATGATCACTCGTGAGGTGCTGAAGTGGAACCTGTAGCAAACTCTGCACTTAGAAAAGAGTACAGCAAGGTAGTATCAGTACAAACACTATGTACTGGTAGGTCTCATACGACAATAACAAATAGTTCACATATATGAAGAATGAAACCAACAAGTAAGCGGTTAATAAATCAAGCATACTCACAAGTCAGATCATCACAATAATAAAGGAATTCCACCAACCAGAAGTCACACAAAAACTCAACTATTCAAGTCATAAGCCTAAGTGGAGTCAATAAACCACAATTCTGTCAAGTCAGATAATAGATCTTTACCACAAGAATAATCTGTCAGTCAACACCAAGAATCAATAATGAAAGTGCCATATCATGTCGTGGATAAAATATAATGATACGCAATGCAATTTTATGCAATGCATTGGCCAATACCTCGAACCTGTACACACATGCTCCGGACGGAATATCGACGTCTTAGCAGTCATGACCCACAGTGGACCTATGGTGTCCATGTACTCCACTCGCATTCGGACAAAGACATCGAATTCACGAGTTCACAATTCCATTTTTTTCCTTTTCTTTTCACAATCCGGTAAAAACCTCGGTTGTTTCATTTTTCTCACTTACCATCATCAGTACCAAGTCACATGCTCACATCAATGTATCATATGAAATGAGTATGTATGCCATGCATGATATCAATATCAATAATAAATCATAATCAGGATCTCATTCGTGTCTTATCATAAGTACATATCACAATTCTATCTTTATCATCATCCTTCCTTTTTACGATGATAAGTGGAACATCAATGAGAGAGATAAGTGCAATAAAACATAACATAGCAAGAATGGTGACAAGCCCAATCATAGCAAATAAGGCGACAAGCCCAACATGACAAATATGACGACAAGCCTACACAACAGTTGAAAGAACCAACCTAATTGAAATCCATCCCAACTCCATACCCAAAGGCCTAACATGCTTTCCCCGTCAATGATAAACTTCTACATATGTTTCACTATTTTGAGTCTAACCGAAAGGTAAACCGTAACCTGCCTCTATGCCGAGCAGGTGCCACGAACTATCTAACTTGAGCCTTGCCCTTCAGAAGAGCTTCTGAAAGATCAAATTCTATTCAACAACATATGCTATGTAAGAAATGGAGACTAATGATATACATAAAGCTATAGTACGAATCAAATCGAAAACACCCCTTTAAAAGAGGAAAATCGGGCCCACTATGCTAAAAATGGGAATTTTGAGATTAAGATCGGTAACACAACATTTTAGAAGTTCAATACTATTCCCCAATTGCTAAATAGACTCAAGAAATAATCAATTTCCCAATTAGATAAAAAAAAACCCCAAGTTGGGATTGAACCCTAACTTTCCATAATCTAATTCTTAATCAAAATGGAGATTCAAGCTTAGAGTCTAGTCCTTCACAAGGTTCCATGATTATTTTAAGCAAGATTCTTCAACTATACCCATGTCCATGGCTTAAGACTCAACAATTTCACAAAAGAGTTTGTAAGCCCATCTTCCCCAATTAACACCTTATAAATAAGATAGCCACAAAGAACTAAAAGGGAACTTACCCAATGAAGAAATCACTCCCAAGCTCTGTAAATTGCCTCTAAAATCTCTTAAGGTTTCAATTTAGTGAATGAATGAAAAGCTGTTCGAATTGGGAATAAAAGGGGAATCTCTTTCAGTGATCCTCGCCCCCGCGCATAGGATTCCGCTTATGCGCTCCCGCCTCGGCGGATACTCGTCTGCTGAGGCAGACCTCATTTATGACTCTGCTTTCTGCGTCTGCGGGCCAAGTTCCTCATGGGCGGACCCGCCTAGGCGGAAACTCACTCGCTGGAGCGGGACATTAGAAAACCAGAAAAATCTGTTTTTCACCAAGTTCCACCCTAAATCCCGACATCCACCCGAGACCTCTCGATTTCAAAATGAACATGTAGACATATGTAATAACACACTACGAACTCAACCGTGGCCTCAGAATTTCCAGCAGAGGTCACCTTGACTCGGTCAATCCCCAAACGGCCAAAATTAAGTTTCCAATCAAGGGTACAAAATGCTTCTGAATTCCTTGAGAACCAAACTGAACATCCCACCAAGTCATAATTGACCCTCCGAACCTCATGGAATCAACAAAATTCTGAAAAAGGTCTATTTACCCCAATGTCAACTATTAGTCAAAGGTTTTTCGCTTTAAGGCTTTAATTTTTCCAAATCACTCTAAGACTCGCTTGATAACCTCAAAAACTATGTTGCCTATCGCCACGAATCAAAATCATGCTAATGGGGCACGAAAAAGGGTTAACAGGGGAAAATGGGTCAAAAATATAATCACGACCAAACGGGTCGTTATAGCTAGTTAAGGGTAAAGTTCTTATTTTTAAGGTAAAGTTCTTATTTTTAAGGAATTACCGGGTATTGCATCTACTCCTGGATAAGATTTGTGAGCATGTTCAAAGAGTTCTACAATTACTGGTGTCGTGGCTAGTGAAGTTGACCGAATAAGAGAAAAAATAATACTATCGTTAGAGGTGTTCGGGTTCGGCAAGGTAAGGCCAGAGGCGAGTCTTCATGGGAAAGAATCATTCAAAGACGCTTGAGGGAGGATTCGGTCAGAAGGGACATTTGAAGTGGTAGATCAACGATAGTTTTGAGTAAATTTAGGTTGCGAAGAGCATTTTGAAAATTAAATTAAGGATCAGCGGTACTAGTTGATGCAAGGAAAAGCGAGTTCACTAGAGAACGGTGAGAATTGATGTTAGGTCAGTAATCTCTTAAATCAAGTTAAAAGAATGGTTCTCCCGTTAATAGATTTTGGCAAGGGTACTTCGGCGAAGTTGTATGAGGATGTTAGCATGATTATGTGTGCAGTAATTAATGGTTTTGGATCAGTTCAGTGATGGTTTGAGGTATTGCACCGATAATGATGGATTGTTATTTCGATAATAGGAGTTGGTTGGTATTTTTGTAGCGGAGAGGCTTTATGAAGGTTTGTATATGTGGTGCGACGGGTTAGAAGAAAAATCAATTTTAAAGTCGAATGAGATAAGGGAACTCTCGGTTGTTCGAATGTCTGGCATGCTACTACCTCCAGGATTGACTTAATGGAATTACAAGACTTATGATATTGCAGACACTCTTGAGTGGGTTTAAGCGACATTCGGTCAGTGGTGGTGATTATGACTTTGAAATAGAATATGGGAAGTGAGGAGTTAAGGAAAGGACTAAAACTTATATCAGTATGACTACTTGAATCATGTACGGGTTATGGCGACCTTATATTATAACTTTCAGATAGGGTGAATGAAAAGTTTGAGTAAGGAAGGAAGTCTACAGACAATTTGACTTGGGGTATGGCGAGCGCTATAGGACTTTGCAGATAGTGATGGAAGAGATGCATATTTTGGATTATGTGTATGGAGAGTTTGACTAGCAGGGGAGTTGTATTGTATCAAGATGGGTAATCTCACGGCATTCTTAAATAAAGGGTCTAGAGTTGGTTAATAAGAGGGAATCTTGAGAATCACTTCAGTTTATAGGGTTAAGGCTACATTTTTTAGATAAAGTTGTATTCGTGGTAGTGGATTATGTTGTAAGTATTACTAACTGTGTAGCTTGGGTGAGCATTTTTGGAATATTAAAGACTTGGGAATAGTTGCACAAGGTTGGTCCAAGAGATTATGAGATTTGATGCTTCCCGAATTGTGATAGGCGAATTAAGGTGTTACAATGGCAGATTCGATGGTTAAAGGTGTATTAATTGAGGCAGTATGTTTTGCGTCAAGTGTTTGGGATCATGAGAAAGTTAAAAGGAAGCACGAGAACAATTTGATGTATTTAGAGTTCATAGGGTTCAGTCAGATTTGTGTATCGGGTGGAAGTTGAGAAACATAAGGATCGCAATCATAAGAGATAGATATTTGATTTAAGTGGATGACATGAGTAGGATTCAGCTTCTGGACTCGAGAGTGACGGCACAGAGTTGATTAGACACGAGAAAAGAGGTGAAAGAGGTTACCGCAAAAGTATGAGAGGCATACTATGTGTATTGTGGGGTTTCAGAATGGTTTGATTATAAGAGAAAGAATTAGTATCGATTGCCACAGTCATATGGAGGTATTATGTTTGGGTTCGTGAAGTTTTGGAGTCAGTTTGTTTAACCATTGGTGTTATTCGGGGAGTTGTGCATTTACTTACGGGTCAGAATTGTTCAACTAGAGTGGGGGACTATGTTTATAATACCAGAAGGACTTAAGGGTAATCTAGTAAATCACCTTCATGGGGTTGATGAATTTCAGTTCAAAATTGAGGTATGGTAGTATTATCGGGTCTTATTGAAGTTGGCAAGCGAGGTTAATGATATTTTACTGATGGTAACTATTCGAGCAGTTCTAATGGTTTACACTGGTATTGGCAGCATGCTGAATAGGTTCAAATGGTTATAGGAAGTCTTTAGCATGATCAGATGGTTTTCTACGGATTTGGCTCGGCAAAGCAATTAGTAAGTATGCATATAGTTTGGTGATTTGAAAATTTAAAAAGGATTGGACGATGGGTTTTGACTAAGTGGTTCCAACTTCGGGAGACTGAACTAATGAGATTGGAATTAGCGCAATAAGCTCATGATAAGATCGATTGTAAAGGATAATTAGAATTTGGACCCATGGCATGCGTCAATGTGCTTCCAAGGAGTCCTCGTGATGATGACGGCTTGGAAGGTGTGAAAGAAGGACTAGCAAGATAAGAGTACTGTAGCGGTTTAGTTTTGACAATGGATTGCAACGACAATCAGTAGGTTGTTATGTCAGTGGTGGTATTGTGGGATCAACCAATTAATTCAGTGGTATGGTATAGTCAGAATCATGTAATTCGAGTAAGGGTAGTCAGTATATTCGAGGATCAATCGGGAATGAAACTTCGAGTACGAAAAAATGGAAAGTTTGCGTATTTGAGCTAAGTTAAGGGTGGTTGATAAGGTGAACTAGTGGTACTATCGGTGTACTTCTTGCCTATGAAGGCTTCCTTAAGGTTATAATGGGGATTTCTTGGTCTCTCGTCTGTTTTCGTACTCTATCTTTTTCGTTCGAGGACGAATGATTGTCTGAGTGGTATCTGATGTAACGACCCGTCTGGTCGTTTTAGGTATTTTATCTTTTTTACCCTTGTTCAACCTTTCTTCAGTTTCATTAGAGTGATTTTGACTCATGGGCATGGGTAGTGATGTTCCTGAGGTGATCGGGATTGGTTTGAAGAGTTTAAAGCCCTTAAGTTGAATAAGCGAAAAAATGTTGACCAATAGTTGACTTTTGAGTATTTGTGCTCTTTTGTGAGTTTCGTCGGGTCCGGATGGTTGACTATGATTTGTTAGGGTGGATGGTTCGGTTCTCGAGGCACTCGGGGGTGTTTTGCGCTATTGGATGAAAACCTTATTTTTAGGGGTTTGGGGGTTGACCGGGTAAACATAACCTCTTTTGGAAATTTTGAGTGCGAGGGTGAGTTTGTAGCGTGTTTTATGACTGATTGGCATATTTTGTTTGTGTCCGGGAGGTTCCGGGGTGTTTTCGGGTGTCGGTTCCATGTTTGGGAAAACACCAGAAAATGTTTCAGTTACTGTTTTAGTGCTCGCATTTGCGGGGTTAGGCAGCATTTGCGACAGTCCCTCATGTTCACGACGGGGGGGCCCTAGTTGGGGCAACCTTTCGTGTTTGCGATGGGCCTTCGTGTTCGCGAAGAGTGTTTTGGGGCCTGGACAAAATATAATCCCATTCGGTAATTCATTGTTCATATTTCAATTTTGGGAGCTTGGGAGCGCGGTTTTGGGAATTTCAAGGGCGTTCTTCAAGTTTCTTTGCGGGGTTAAGTTTCTAACATTTCTTTTACCATTCTACCTTCGATTACTATGAATTTTCATCATAGAAATCATGATTCTAACTTACAAAAATGGGGTTTTTCATGGAAATGGGTTTTCAAGTAAATTAACAAATTGAAGGTCGATTTATGTATGGATTTCAAAGATTTTCGAGATTCTTACTACCTAGACTATGGGTAATATGATTTTATACTTAAATTCTAATTTTGCCCTTATGGCTCGGGTTTGGTAATTTGGGTCCATTTTTGGGTTTCAACTAAAGCATAGCAATATGGGTATTGATAGGTTCGTATGACCATGTAGACCACCAATTTGATCATGTTAGGTTCAATTTCTCGATAAATCACTGTTTGACTTTTCGGGTTGGGATTTGGCGCTTTTGGGTTGATTTTGCACCCGAATCCTGTTGTGAATAATTGAACATTCTTATGATCGCATGTTAATTTAGAAATTGGTAATTGATAGACTTTGACCGTTCGGAGGCAATTCGTAAAGGAAAGGCTCAAATTGGGTAGTTCGTGGCACCCGCTCGGCATTGAGGTAGGTTATGGCTTACTCTAGTTAGACTTTGATTAGCGATTCGTATATGAGTGCGTAGTGTTGACGGGGAAAGCATGATAGGTCTTCAGAAAAGATGTTGGGAGGGATATTCAATTAGGTTGGTATGATTTCTGATTATGTGGGCTTGTCGCCGTTATTTATGCATTGATTGACATGTGGTGTATTTGATTACGTGATTCAGAGTGTGGGTTGTGATAGACTCATGTGTAGTAATTGAGATTTGATTGTGATGCGTTTCCATAATGATTAATGATTTATGCAAGAACTGATTGGTTTATGGTGCTTGTGATCTCCATAGCATATTTATTGGTATTGATTCCTCATTCTTGCATATAGACATTCATACATGATGGAAAAGTTGTGGAAACTGTTTGATGAGAAAATTGTGCAATAATTGGATGGAAAAAGGTTAAGGAAATGTTTGGAAAGAAAGGAAGAGAAAGAGAAAAGAATATTGATATTGCTATCGGTTCGAGGTAAATGCGGACGTACAACGGTAATGTCACTGTTTGGCGGTAAAGTCAGGCGGTACAGTGACAGGTCAAAATCTGGCGGTAAAGTTAGGCAGTACAGTAAAGGTACATGGACTTCGCGGATCCCCCATGTGTCATTACTATTAAGACGTCGATATTTCCATCCTTAGCATGTATATAGGCTTGAGTTATTGGCCAGTGCATTGCACGGCATTTATCTCATTTGCATTACATGTCTCATTATCACATCATACACGGATCCATTTTATTTGTTGGTTTGTACTCATGCTGTGGCTTACTTGAGGATTTACTGAGGATTTGACAGACTTGTGGATAGGAGCTTAACCTTAGGTTATGACCTGGTTTTGTGATATTTGCAACTTTGATGGTTATTGTGTGACTATAAGTTGACTCGTTTATTCTGTGTTTTCATCTGCGTGAACTAATCTTAGTTAGCCTACGATACTTACCAGTACTAGTGTTGTACTGATACCTTTCTTGTTGTACTCTTTCTTTGAGTGCAGAGTTTGTTACAGGATCACGCCTCAGCCTCACGAATGATTCTCGAGGCTTCATGTTTGAGTTTCCAGGGTGAGCATTGTTCCAGCCGAAGCCCCGAAAACTCTTCCATTTACATCTGTCCTTTCTATCTCAAGACAGTAGTCAGATTTTTATGTATTTCCATTCAGACTCATGTATTATGTAGTGGCTCTTGTACTATGACTTGACCAGATTCTTGGGGTTATACTAGATTTCCGCACTTAGTTATTTGTCTACATATCGAGACTGCTTAGTAATTAGTTTAACTTCCGCATGATTTCTATTAAATAAATTAGTAAGGGAAGGGTTCGCCCACCAGGGGGGACGACGTGGGTGCCCGCTCGACCCACGAGTTGGGTCATGACAAGCCAATGCATAAATAACGGCGACAAGCCCACATAATCAGAAATCAAACCAACCTAATTGGAATCCATCCCAACACCATGTCCGAGGACCTAAACATGCTTTCTCCATCAACATCTACTAATTACATACAAATTCCTAATCGAAGTCTAACTCAAGTAAGCCGTAACTCACTACTAAAGACAAGCTATTTACCTACGTGGGTTATCGAGGGACAAATTTCATGTCACTATTCCGAGGTACTTTGCCACGGCGTCCCTCGGAAAAGTGAAATATTTTAATTTTTAATTATTTTTTAAAGATGCCGTGGGACATCCCTGGGTAAATTATGTGACTTTTTTTAAAGTCAACATTTAATTGACTATACCGAGGGACTCTATCGGTACATAATAAAAAATAAATTAAAATTTCTAAGAGAGACCCTCGGTAATATAAATATAAATATTTTGAATTTCTTTTTTCCTGTACCGAGGGACACCATCAGTATGTTAATAAAAAATAAATGAAAATTAAATAAAATGTACCGAGGGAGTCTCTCGATAGAGTAGATATAATTATTTTGAGTTTTCTTTTTGAAATTACGGAGGGACGTCTCTTGGTAAATTAAATATGTAAAATTGAGTATTTAATAAATAATTATTTTATATTTTTTAAACAAATAATAGCGATGGTGTCAACTGGTAAGTCCCTCAAAGAATTGTTTAAAGGTTTTTTCTTTTTTCAATTATATTACATTTCTAGACTTATCCTAACAAAATTAAGTAGTACCACTTATTTATTGTACCGAGTAAAAGTGTATAGTGATAGCACTCTAAAGAATGTTATAAGTGATAAGTTTAAAAAGTGATAGTATAAATAGAAGTGTTTTTAGTGGCATCCTTAATAAAAGTTAATGATTGTTTAGCTTATAAATTGACAAAGTGCGTTGTATTAGAGGTATTGTTAAGTAATGTTAGTGATGGATAAGTCTATTACATAATAATTCCAGTAAGTAGAAGTATATTAGTGGTGTTTCTTAAGTAATATTACTGATTGATTAGCTTATAAATTAATAATTACACTAAGTAGCAGTGCATTAGTGGTATCTTTAAGAAATATTATTGATTGATTAGCCTATACGTCAATTATTACAGTAAGTGAAATTGTATTTGTGATATTCTATTATGTTACAACTACTTAATGAGTCTAAATGATTATTAAAGATCTAGAACAAAGTCTTAATATCTTTAACATGTCGATTAAAAATTTTCTATAAAGATGGCAGCTCATCGCTTCCTCCATTTAATTATCGCTACCACTATGGCATCCCCTATCATTATCAATTATTGTCACTGCCCACCATTATTAACTGTCACTACTCACAACCACTGCCATTGTCAATTACTATAATCAACGTACAATGCCACTAGTCACTATTTATAATCATCACCACCAACCACCATTTTTACAACAACCATCGTTCATGACTACCTGCAATCACCACAATCAGTCACCACTATATATCGTCAATCACCGTCATCATTCACCACTATGTATCATCATTTACCAACATTATTAGCTATCACTATCAATCGCCACCACCAACTACTACCAGCATTCATTACCACTAGCTACTACCTACAATACCACCATTAGCCGACACCATCTTCAATTGACACCCACAAGACCACCTCTAGTCATTGCCACCACCAACCTTCATATAATATTTTAAAAAATATTTTATTGATAACATATTAGATTAATTTTGTATTATATTAAATTTCATACTAATTTTTTTAAAAATAAAGACATATTTTAAACATTCAGATGTTGTAAAGCAAACAGTCTTAACTCTTAATAATGTAGTATTCAGACCTTAACACAATATCTTAGTATTCATATGTGTATTCAAATTCAGACATATAATTCTTAATGCATATCTTAAATATTCAGATATGCGTTTAGATTTTAACGTCTTAATCTTAATAAAAATAAATGATGCCTTAGTTATTTTGAGAAAACAATATTATGAAAAAAATTGTATAAGTTTAGTGATCACTACCAGAAATTGAGCCTATGGCAACAGATTGTTTAGCCACGGTTCTTAAACCGTTGTTGTAGATGTTATATTGCAACGGTTAAAACCGTTGCCAAAAGGTTTTGGGGACACCGGTACGAGTTAATAATTAAACCGTTGCCATCAGACAAAACCGTCGCTATAGGGTTACCTATAGCAACACATTTGTTAACCGTTGTCGTTAATGTTATCTGTGACAACTATTAAATGAAATATTTTATCTATTGGAACGGTTTTAATTCCTCCGCCCTTTAATTTCCCCGCTCTATTTTTTGCTTAACCCGCCAAAATCATTTCTTTTCTTTTCTTTTTACATTTATTTGCTAAATCAAAACTAATATGTCTTCTCTTTCATCTGATGAACGTATCAAACAAAAAAAATCCTCTCCATTAACGATTCTCCATCAGAACTCCTCTCCGTCAGAACTCCTCATTTCATCTTCTCTGTTTATATTGTTGTTTGGTCTTTTTCAACCGAAATTTCAAAATATTAGTGTAGTTAATTTCTAGGGTTGAAGCTGCTAAATGGTTAGAAGAAGTGGTTGTTTGAGAAATCTGAGAAGACATATTTGAGACATCATTAGCTGAAGAAATTGTAAGTTCTTTGCTGATTATTTTTGAATTTCTTCTTTAATCTCTTATTTTTTCTTTAATCTGTGAGGTGTGGGTAGTGTATTTGATATAAGCTAAGTTTAGAAAACTCGTATATAGGCTAAAAAATAGAACCCCTTTTGTGATATTCAGCAAACAATTAATTTGGGTCCTTTATCGAAGTGGGTTTGAAATAATTTTAAGCCTTTTGGTTGGGTCTTTGCTTTGCTTGGTTCTACAATATCACTTTTCTTCCCTATTTTTGTTGTCAAAAGAAAAAGCTGAGATTTGGCTTTTTTCCTTTTACTTTCTCTGCAATTTCACTCTTGTTGGGTGCATTTTATAGTGGCGATTTCATGTAGTGTGGTGAAATTGTTTTCTCTGGACCTGATGTTGGATCTAAACTTGTTTCTTCTTGTAATTTTTTGTATAACTTTAATCGACCATATCTTGAGTGACTAAAAATTACCATGGAAGTGGCTATAAGGTATAGAAAGTTTATCTTTTTCTCGACATGGTGTTTTCGAATGGCTAAAAAGATACATTTAAAAAGCCAGATTATTCCTGCTCTGCTTCGTAAATATAGTTACAGAGGAAAATTTTATTGGTTTCAGTTAGTAGAATAATGTATTTTTGGAACAATATTCATGTGATTAAATTCAAAGGAGAAGGCATTAAGTCAAATAGTAAATGAAGAAATCTCTTTAGGTACAGGGAAGTGGAAGACAAATGAGAAACGTTTATGCAATATTGTGTTCGTCCAAATAAAAAAGGTTCATATAGTGTATTTTATTGCTATTCTAGATCCTAAAATTTGAAATAAGCCACCTGCCACATGCAAATAAGCCTACATATTGTCATATAACTTGACCTATTGGTTTGTTGTTGATGATGTGAAAAGAATTCAATGGTCTTGGCTAACAGGAAAAAGAAAGTTTTTTCTTTAAGGATTTTGATTGTTCTCCCAGAATCCCAAGTGTTCTTCAACGACACTTTATCACGTCGTAAACGACTGGTTCGACATCGCAGAGCACAGTTTTTTCTTTAAGGGTGTTGACTGTTCTCCCAGAATCCCAAGTGTTCTTCTACGACACTTTGGTCACTTCGTAGACGACTGGTTTGACATCGCAGAGCCCGTGAATCGCTAGTGTGAGGTAAGGGCTTTTGATTTCTTCATGTCCCTTCATCTTTTTCTTCGTTTTCATTAAAATTGTGATTTTGGTTTGTTCAAATTATTGAGTTTTTGTCTCAATATTTTTACAATATCTGGTTGCTTATTTTCCTATTATATCATTTAAAGTAGATAAGAAATGGATGGAACTACTTCAATTTAGTAAATATCTAGTGAAATGTGTGAGCTTTACTATTTTCGAATAGCTAAATCATGGTTATTAAGGTTATTACCGATTTCCTGAAGTTAATGCTATGTCTAAGGTTGGAGTGTTCCAATTTAGGACTTGATGATGTCTTGAGTTGGTGCTACAAAAGCCTAAACTATGTATGTGGTAAAAAAACAAAAACTTGATAAAATGAGTTAATGATAGAATTCTGCATGCAATGTTGTGTCCTCGTTGCTCATCTTATTGATCACACTGTGTGTAAAACTGCAGTAACTCATACGCTATTGCACCGCATTCCATCGATACTTGTGTCAATCAAATTGTTTCCCAAGCTTGGCCCTTGATGCACAACTTGACCAACTATCCTCTCAAGAAATTACTCGGTATCTTAGTGTAATTCTTTTGCTTGACTGATGTGTTGTAAAAAACCAAAGCAACAATAAGAGGAGACTGTTAGAAGCTGCAACTTGCTACACTCCCAGATTGCCTCTCATTGTGTGACTCTGCATTATTTCTTTGTTGTTTCCATGCAAAAGTCATTTATCCATATTCCACATGAAAAACAGCAACCATTTGAATCTGCACAACTTAACTATAATGTAGCTCTTTTGCTTCAATGAAATTTACGGAGGAAACTAGCACCGGTGCAAATTTTCAACTACATCGCATACTCCCTAAAGCCAATACCATTTCCACATATTGTCAATTCTTCACAGATGAGCATATAATGCTAATACCACACACCGAAGAAGAGTCAATACATAGATCTGTGTATGACCATCATCGTCTATCTAACTAGTAACGACAACCCCCCACTTCGTGTGCAAACCAAAGTTATGCCGGGAGGGCGTACTTTGCCTTGAGACATTTTTTTTTTTTTTTTTTTTAACTTTTCAAGGCACACTTTTAGTTAAGGCATACTTTTGGTTATGCCTTAATTAAAAGTATGTCCCATAAGGCATAGTTCCTTAAGGAAAAATTTTGCCCCATAAGGCAAAACTAAATTATGCCTTGAGGAAAAGTTATGCCCCCTCCGCATAACTTTAGTTTTTCCTTAAGGAAGTTATGCCGGAGGGCAGTGACTTTGCCTTGAGACATTTTTTTTTTTAAAAAAAAAAACTTTTCAAGGCACACTTTTAGTTAAGGCATACTTTTGGTTATACCTTAATTAAAAGTACCGCCCATAAGGCATAATTCCTTAAGGAAAAGTTT
Organism: Lycium ferocissimum; assembly: GCF_029784015.1. Lineage (NCBI taxonomy): Eukaryota > Viridiplantae > Streptophyta > Magnoliopsida > Solanales > Solanaceae > Lycium > Lycium ferocissimum. Next base: position 58,826,396 of record NC_081348.1, on the reverse strand, counting down.
TGCCCAATAAGGCAAAACTAAATTATGCCTTGAGGAAAAGTTATGCCCCCTCCCGGCATAACTTTAGTTTTTCCTTAAGGAAGTTATGCCGGAGGGGCGACTTTGCCTTGAGACATTTTATTTTTTAAAAAAAAACTTTTCAAGGCACACTTTTAGTTAAGGCATACTTTTGGTTATACCTTAATTAAAAGTCGCCCCATAAGGCATAATTCCTTAAGGAAAAGTTTTGCCCCATAAGGCAAAACTAAATTATGCCTTGAGGAAAAGTTATGCCCCTCCGCATAACTTTAGTTTTTCCCTTAAGGAAGTTATGCGGAGAAGTGAGACTTTGCCTTGAGACTTTTTTTTTAAAAAACTTTTCAAGGCACACTTTTAGTTAAGGCATACTTTTGGTTATGCCTTAATTAAAAGTATGCCCCATAAGGCATAGTTCCTTAAGGAAAAATTTTGCCCCATAAGGCAAAACTAAATTATGCCTTGAGGAAAAGTTATGCCCCTCCGCATAACTTTAGTTTTTCCTTAAGGAAGTTATGCCGGAGGGCGGACACTCCCTCCGGCCCCTCGCCTCCTGCGAAATTATTTCTTTATTTTATGCTTGAGCGGGGTTCGAACCCAAAACCTCGAGTATCCAAGCTAAGGGCAAAACTTAAAGACCACAAATATGAGGGGCAAAATTTAAAGACCGCAAATATGAGGGGCAAAATTTAAAGACCACCCCCAAAGAAGGGCAATTCCCGCGAATTGCCCATTCTCATTAGATATATGGGGTTATAGCGGTTTGTTGATTTGTTGAAAATGGGAATTACATTGCTTTTCATGGGGAATTTTTGTGATTTTGGTTGTAATGGCCACATAAGCTAAATGATAACATCATCTATATTTCTCTAGAACTCGATGTACCGCTTTAGCCTCAACTAAACACCAAGAACAACTACTACCTTTCAAATCAAACTCTACCAACATATAACACCTATACTGTGTAGGAAGCTAAGGATAAAAATTGAGAGTGACCATCATTCTAGCCAGCCTAGGAAACGTATTTACTCGACATAAAACATCCTAGATAATTATCCTCACAACTTGGTCACCAAGAATTCTAAAAGACTTTGTTGTTTCTATTTTCCCATATGTAGGGGACAGTGGCAGCCATTGCCATCCTATATATCTTTGCCTTAGAGCTTTTGTTTGTAGCAAAGTTCACAGCACATTGTAGTTCATCATGCCATCTCATTGCATGTCTAGTATAACCTTGTCATTTAAGAATTTTGCACCAGATATAAGAAGAGATAGGACATTAAAAAAAAAAAAAAAAGATGTTGAATGGATTCCTCAGTAGCTTCACACATTAGACATGTTTGGTCATTGACCATGCCTCACTTTAGCAATCTTTCACTAGTATAAAGCTTGCCTTGGATTATGAGATAGAGCACAAATACCCATCTAGGATAACCAGCATTGCTTTGTCATTTTCCTCCACCAAACCCTTGGTAAGTCACCCCTTAGCATGTTGTATACGTGCCTTATGGAGTATAGGGTAGCAAATTCTTAAAGCTAAAAGTCGGGGATAATCCCGCAAAGAACATTACTAGTCTTTAACTTGCATAACTTGTTTGCCATATTTTAACTTGAATTAAACTAATTTATTCTAGCTTTTATAACATCACATCTCAACCAACGTAACCTCTTTTTTAAGTGGACATGGTAAATCTAGCATGCTTGGTTTAATAGAAACATCTTTTCTGGTGATAAATCCCAGCTTCATCTTATTTGCCGAACATTTCTAGAATAAGATGACGCCTTATGACTTGATTAAGGTTGGCTAATTTCTAGCATAGGCTTCACTTTACCACCTTAGTTTATGATGCAAACTTAGCTCAGATAAGCCATTTGCTCCATTTTATCAAAGTCATTAAGGTCTTGGGTTCAAAATTCCACTTTTCCATACAAATATTTAAAACTTGGGGCTTAAGGGTTCTATTGAAAAAAAAAAGGAAAAAAATAACGGATCTTTTCTCAAAAATGCTAAATTACCGGAGGAAACATCTAGCCTAATTAGAATGATAAAGTGAACTTGTCTAACTACGAAATCCACACATTCCAAAGAGGGTGGTGGAAATAGAATTACATCAATCGTTTTCCGAATAATAAACTAGTTTTTGACCAATCTTGCTAAGAAAATTGTTTCCTTGAAGTGCAATTTTTCGTTAATCTATTTGACCTGCAAATTTTGTATGTGTCCCAAGTCCGGTCCTTTTGGTGCACAAATTGGCGTTGTCCTGGACAATGCAAAAAACCGAAGAATAAAATTTTCAAGTCACTACTAATTGTTTGCGAAAATCTTTCTTTGAAAAAACTAGCGAGAATCTTGAATGTATGGCCTTGTCTTGTGTCCTTGTATGTCTTGTCTCGGTATATCTTGCATTGTTGTCCGACCTATTGAGGTGCAATACCAATAATACAAAGTTATACATGCTTCGATACCATCACAAGAAATTTTATCCACCAACAACCACCTTATTTGCACAAGGCCGTCCAAAAAAATTTGCCTACTATTCCGAATAATAAACCAGTTTTTGACCAATCTTGCTAAGAAAATTGTTTCTTTGAAGTGAAATTTTGCTGTTAATCTGCTGCACCTGCTGAAATTTTGTATGTGTCCCAAGTCTGGTCCCTTTGGTGCACAAATTGGCAGCAATGCAAAAAACCGGACCAATCTTGCAATAGTCTTTGAAGCTATTTCCGCTTCTTTGCGATCATTTTGAAAAAACCGGAGGAGTCTTGCATGTATGGCCTTGTCTTGTGTCCTTGTATGTTGTCTCTGGTATATCTTGCATTTTTGTCCGGACCTCTTGAGGTGTAATAGCAATAATACAAAGTTATACACGCTTCTGATACCATCACAACAGCCATCCATCAACAACCACCTTATTTGCACAAGTTGTCCAGCCTTTGTGCAACTAATTAAGTAGCATACTATGATGTACCTCTTCATATCCCATTAGACTAGGATCATGAGTATACAAGTTAGTCACTTTGAGACCCAAACCATGTCCCCGCGGCACCATACCCGAATCACCAATATTTCGATTTCCTTATTTTTCCATCTACTCACTTCCTTTATACCAATAACCAAGATCAAAATTTGCTCCATCCCTTCATTATTAGAAAGCAACATCCACCAGAATTCCCTCAAAAACATGATGCAGGTGTCATCACATACTGTAGTCATCATCAACTCACTGCATTTCTGATGTGAAAAACTAGACCAGTTACCCTGATTATTTTCAAAATGTATCGTTGAAGGTCTTAGTATAATTTTTTAATTCCTCGAGTTGTTTGTGTAATTTTAAGCATATTGTACGACATGTCTCTCTTTCTCCGTTTTGGTTGATATTGATTTTTTCTGCATTTAAATTGTAGTATAAAATTGGTATCCATTTATAATAAGTTGTATCTTTGTATTATGTGCGTGTGCGTTTGAAGGGTAGTGACATTATTCATTCTCTTTTGTAGGTGTCGAAAATGAAGAAAGGGAAGGAGACAATGAACACGTTGATCTTACTTGAGAAGATCTTTTATGAAGCTTGTACATGTTCTAAGAATCTTTTTGCTATCGAACATGTTGAAACTTATCCTAAATCTTGAAATGTAAAACTTAACTATGCATTTTGGGTTGAACATTTTGCTTGTACGGGTATGTTGGATTAGGAATGTTGGATATATATTTTGGACTATGAATTAATGTTGGACATTTTGGATTATGATGAATGTTGGATATTTTGGATTATGAAAAATTGTGCTTTCTGATTTATTTAATTTGTAAGGTGTGTGTATATATATATATATATAACCATATATATATATATAAACTGTTTCGTATAAACCGTTGCAATAGGTCATGAGAACCGTTGCAATAGGATTTTCCAAAAATAATTGCAGGATTTTTGTACCAAAAAAAGGCCGTTGCAATAGACAAAAACCGTTGCAATAAATAAAAAGCATGTTGCAATAACCTCTACAAAACTGTTGCAATAGCCTCAAAAGTCGTTGCTTAAAGGTCTATGGGGACGGTTGGAAACCGTTCCAACTAACACACAAAACTCGTTGCATCAGAAAGAGGAGCAACCGTTGCTGTAGATATGGCTATAGCAACGTGTTTTACCAACCGTTGCTGAAACCGTTGCCATAGATGTATGGGCACGCGAGCCAGATGGAACGCACCTTAAACCGTTGCTATAAATCTCTTGCAACGGTTCATCTATCTATAGCAACGGTTTTCTCGGCGTTGCCATAAGACTATTTTCCAGTAGTGGATTCTTGTTTTGTTTGGGGATAATTTGATTTGACGTTCCCAAACAAAATTTTATTTTTCACTCTTTCAGGATAAATTCATCTTTTATTAAAACAATCTCAATTTTGTCTTAACAAATATATAAAATATCTTTTGTTAAGGTAAAATTTTATTCAACTGGTGATTCGATCTAAAATAGGCTAATTTAAGTTATCAATTTTTTAAAGTGAATTGTTTTGCAAGTTTTCTACAGAATTTTATGGTTATTATCTAAATTTAACTTTTTATTTACTTATTATCTCAAAGATTATAAATAGTTTAATACTCCCTCCGTTTCAATTTATGTGAACCCATTTGACTGGGCACGACATTTAAGAAAGAGTGAAGACTTTTGAAACTTGTGGTTCAAAATAAATCTTGAATATTTGTATGGCTGTAAATCATTTTATAAAGTGAATTTGTTTTCAAATTAGGAAAGAGATAATTCATTTTGGTACGGACTAAAAAGGAAATAGGCTCATATAAATTGAAACAGAGGGAGTATATATATTCCATTACCCATCACCATTTGTTAAAAAAAAAAAAAAAAAAAAAAAAAAAAAGTGAAGCTAAAAGAAAGTTGGAAAAAAAAAACTTAAAAGCAAAAAGGAACAACAGCGGGAAACTTAGGCGCCGTAAATTTAGCCAAAATAAATATCAGAACTTTTAACTAGGTTTTGTTCAATTTGTAAACTAACCCATTCCATTTCCACCAAATCAACTCTTCCATTTCATGGCACCACTTCAATCACGGACAGAGAGGGAAGCTAAGAGACATGAACTAGTTTGAAAATACAGGGCCGAAGAAGATAAATAGTTGGACTAGAACAAAAATTAAGGATACCCAATTTGTGGAATTGGAAGCAACAGTGAACACAAAGCAACTTTGTAATTTCAAAGTGGAGACAAAGTTAGGGTTTTTTCTATATTCTTGAAGACGTAAATTTTATTATTTGAAGTTATTAATTACTACAATTATTTTGAAGGAATTTGAAGTATTATCAGCTTAAAATTTGTCATCTTGCTGGATTTTAATGGGGAGACTCTTGATTGCATCTGTTGCGTAAATTTCCTCTTTTTTATGTGCAAAGATATAACTTTTAAACATTTTAGTCTTATGCTAAACGAATTCTGATTTGGGGCTTTTTTGTGAGAGTATTTTGAGGTTTGCTAGCTCTTTTTTTTTTTTTTTTTTTTGGGTCAGCTTTAAATTGCCATAGGGTTTAGCTTTCTTTCTAGAAGGTTCAAATAGAGGGAAATGGATAGCGAGGATTCGTATTATTTATCGGACTAGTTTTGATTGAAGCATAGTTGTTGTTTGTGTACTGTGGTATTTAGATTCTTTTCTCTGAGATCTTCCCCCAAACCCCTTGTTTTTAATTCGTCCAATTATTTCATAAAATCTTACAATTAAATTGGTTACTGTGGTCACAACTATGGTACTATGGTTATATCCACTTTTCCCCGGCATTTGGATTGTGGAAAATTGGTTGCAATAGCTGATTAGAGGTATACAAAGATTAGTAATATGAAAATTATCGGAAATCTTTGTATTATTTCACGTAGGAATTATTTACTTATCTAAAGGGGTTTAGAGTTTTTATGCTGCTCTTGCCGCTTCTCAATCTGTGGTGTTGTTCGTAGCTCTTGACTGCTGGTGTTGTTACTTGTTGTGTTTTTTTGTTTTCTTTTTATGTCCTTTCTTCTACTATGATTTAAATAATAACATAAAGGATACTATAATGATTTATCGAATTACATTGTTTGTTCAAGGGAGCCTTTACTTAGTTATAGGGACTTGCATTTCACTCACTTCGTTTCATAATAAGTGATGATTGGAAGAATAAGATTAATTTGATCTTTAAAATTCTAAAGAAAAACTTATTTTTAAACAAAATGAAAAGCCTAAAACACTATTTATTTTGAAATGGAAGGATCATCTATTTTGAAAATAGTATGTCAACTGTTCATCGTGTAATCTTTTAAATATTAACTATGCATGAAATTGTATATCGAATTTGGTGTATTTACTACATCACTAAAGCTGTGTATTAGATGTAGAATTATGCTATGCATCGTAAACTATTGATGTGGATTTGTTATTTGTACGTGTAGATGGAAAATGAACATCGTACATGGATGTATGATAGGGTGTTACCTAATCAGCGGGGGTTGAAGGATGAATTTAAGCAAGGCGTTGAGGGGTTTATTAATCAGGCAAATATATTTTGTCAAAAGGAAGGGACAATTAGGTGTCCTTGTGCGGATTGCAATTGTATAAAGTGGTTAAAATCGGAAGATGTTAGGGCTGATCTTTGTAGTAAGGGTTTTATGGACGACTATTATGTTTGGACTAGTCATGGAGAAATTGAGGGTAGTGCCAGTAATATTTGCAATCATAATTTTGTTGTTGGTGAAAGTAGTCAAGATCCTAGATTGCATGATTTGTTTATGGGTGCTCTTGGGATGTACAATGAGGGTAACAACCAACAACCTATTGATCAACCTACCAATGAAGAGGCACAACGTTTTTATGCACAATTAGAGTCTGCTAGTCGTCCATTTTGCGAAGGCATGTCGCACTTTGCGTTGTCTGTTGCCGTTAGACTGCTAAGTATTAAATCGGATGCGAATATTTCTATAGCAGGCATGAACGCTATGATTGGGCTTATGAAAGAACTTAACCCGAACTTAGACATACCCGATGATTACTATAAAGCAAAAAAATTGGTTTCCAAATTAGGTCTCTCGTCTATGAAAATTGATTGTTGCGAAAAAGGTTGCATGTTGTATTATAGGGATGATGCAGATTTAGAGAATTGCAAAGTTTGTGGAATATCTCATTTTAAACAGCTTGCCAGCAGTAAGAGGGTTGTAGTTAAGGCGATGCATTATTTACCTCTTATACCAAGGTTAAAGAGGTTGTATGCATCACTGAGTTCCGCTCATCATATGAGATGGCACTATAAAAATAGAAGGCCACCCGGTGTTTTGTGTCATCCATCAGATGGAGAAGCATGGAAGCATTTTGATAGAACGTTTCCGGATTTTGCTAATGAACCAAGGAATATTCGATTGGGTTTGTGTGCTGATGGATTCATACCATTTTCTGTCTCAACTGCACCATATTCATGTTGGCCAGTCTTTGTCACACCGTATAATCTTCCGCCTCAGATGTGTATGACAAGTCCATATTTGTTCCTAACTTTCATTGTCCCGGGTCCACGTAATCCAAAAAGTTTGATTGATGTATATTTGCAGCCTTTGATTCACGAGTTACATACTTTGTGGCACGAAGGTGTTATAACATACGACATATCAACCAAAAAAAACTTCAACATGCATGCTACTCTTATGTGGACTATTAATGATTTTCCTGCCTATGGAATGTTGTCAAGGTGGATGACTGCTGGCAAATTAGCTTGTCCTTATTGTATGGAAAACACTAATCGTTCACTTTATAACACGGGGGCAAGAATTCATGGTTTGATTGTCACCGTCAGTTCTTACCAGTGGATCATGAGTTTAGGAGTATGAGAAATGCATTCAGAAAGAATAAAACTGAACATGACTTACCACCGCCAGGGGAGCAAATTTGGGAGAGGGTTAGGGACTTGCCTAAGGTGACGGAAACTCCACCTTCTAGATTAAATGGATATGGGGTTTAGCATAATTGGACGAAACAACGCATATTTTGGGAGTTACCTTATTGGAAGCATAATCTTCTCCGACATAATCTTGATGTCATGCATATTGAAAAGAATTATTTTGATAATCTGTTTAATACAGTGATGGATGTTAGGGACAAGACAAAAGATAACATAAAGGCCAGGAAGGACTTAATGGAATATTGTAGGCGACCAGAATTGCACCTACAACAATCAAAAAACAAAAATAGGATCGTTAAGCCAAAGGCCAGTTATACATTCACTTTGGAGGATAAACGAAAGATTTGTGAGTGGATAAAGAGTTTGAGGATGCCCTAGGGGTATGCGTCCAACTTGGGTAAGCGTAGAGATGTGGTAGAAGGAAAGTTGGTGGGTATGAAAAGTCATGATTGCCATATCTTCATGGAAACTTTAGTTCCTATTGCATTTCGTGGCTCACCCGAAAGAATATGGAAACCAATCGTAGAGATTAGTTTGTTCTTCAAAGAGTTATGTTCTAACACATTGAGGGAAGATACTCTACTTTTGATGAATTAGAACATTCGTGTAACCTCATGTACGCTGGGAAATTTCTTCCATGTGGTTTCTTTGATGTGATGGAACATCTTTTGGTCCACCTTGTACAAGAGGCAGTATTCGGAGGCCCGGTTCAATATAGATGGATGTACCCTTGGGAGAGGTAACTATTATAAATTATTATTTAATTTTTGAATATTGAATAATTCTTGTAGTTCCTATCTAACTTGAAGTTATATAGGAAAATTCGAAAATGTAAACAGTTTGTGAAACAGAAGAATAGGATTGAGGGATCTATATGTGAGGCCTATCTCGTTGTGGAAACCTCTCACTTTTGTTCTTATTATTTTGAGAAACACGTTCTGTGTTTGAGAAATAGGCCAACTCGAAACGATGAAGGTGAGAATGATCCTTTGGCCCCGCCAAAATCCATAGTCAATCGACCAGGCCGGGGTTCTAAAACTATTAAAAGAAGATTCCTAATTGATATGGAGAAAAAGTCCGCCACAACACATGTATTGCTGAATTGCCCGGAAGTTCAACCATATTATAAGTAGGTTTCAAATTATATTATTGAGTTTTTCAAAATAATCCACACTAATATGTCACTGACAAGCGTTAAATGTGTTGGACAGTTTGTTCATGGGTATGTATGGCTATGCTTCTGTTTATTCCGAGTTTAGCGAGTGATTCAAATGTTATGTAAGTGTTAAGTTATAAAATTCAACTATATTTCATTTTTTATAAACTATAAATATTTGCTAACTTTTTTTTTTTTTAACACTACGTCCACGTTAAGTTATAAAATTCAACTATATTTCATTTTGGGGACCAGAACCTTATGTCAAAAAGATGAAAAAAAAACAATGTCAATGGTTACAAATTCTGTACTGAAGAAAGCTCCAAGCATTATAAAAGCAATAATAGCTGAGTCTGGGTTAAAGGGGACACTAACAATCAGGATGGAGATATTGATTATTATGGTGTGCTCCAAGAGATTTTAGAACTAGAGCATCCTGGTTGGCCATACAAAAAGTTGATACTTTTTCGTTGTAAGTGGTTTGACCCAACACCAAAAACTGGTACAAGGATAGACCCACATTACAAAATTGTTGAAGTTAAGCATACAAGGCAGTATGGAAGCTATGATCCTTTTGTCATTGCACAAAATGTCAAGCAAGTGTATTATGTTCCTTATCCATTGCGTAGGGATAAATCGGATTGGTGGGTTGTTATTAAAACAAAGCCTGTGGATCGTGTGGAAGTCAAGAATACTTTGAATGTTGCATACCAAAATGAAATATCGAGTGTTCAAGAAATAGTGGACAGAGAATTAGAAAATGAATTGGAGCATCCTGACAGCATATATGAAGAAATTGATCTCGGGGAAGGAACTTCCATGGCAAATGAAGAGGAAGAACTATCTGTTGATGATGAGTACTCTTCTTATGAGGAAGATTCAGCAGACAGTAGTGACACAAGTGAAGAGGAAGAATTACCTATTGAAAATGAAATAAGCGAGGAGGAAGAATTACCTGTTGAAACTGAAATAAGGGAGGAGGATTAATTCGTTTGTTCCTTTTTAGAGCTAGTTCTTTATATTAAACATTTATTTAACTCCTAAATGCACACACTATTCAATATTCTTCTTCTCAGTCCCGAGCCCTAAACTCTGAACCCTAAATGTTCTTTGGACATGGATGAAAGCTTGTTTTTCGTTTGGGGGTTCGGGTTTGGGTTTTTGTTTTTGTTTGTGCTTATCATAAAATGGATGTTTTTTCCAGTAGCACCAGTAGCAGTAGCAGCAGCTTCAACTTCTTTTTCAATGCCAGTTATTTGTTTTGGTATTCTTATTATTGTTCTTGTTGCTTTTTTTTTTTAAGATGCCACCAAGTGGTGGTAATTAGTAAATTATTTTTGAGATGTTAGAGCAAAATTAGGTAGTCTTTGACTTTTTTTTAGTAAAAGTTGTTTAGTTAATTTTCTACATGCATGTATGTATGCAGACTAGTATTGGTGTTGGATTCTCTTAGTTTTTTTTTTCAATGGAATAAACTTCAATCTCATTATGCAGTAATTAGCTAATTACAGTAATGCTATATGAATATTACTCTTCCCTAACATACAGTGATGCATAGTCAGGCACTAACATACAATGATGCATATGAATATTACTCTTCTCTACTCTTTTTGTGCATTATGGGAGAAGATGAAATGTCCACTCCAATAAAAACAAACTTAATCCTCAACATATTAGTTTTAACAATCTCATTATGCAGCAATTAATTAATTTGTTATGTTCTAACAATCTCAGTTTACAGATGGCATCAAGTGATAAAAATGAGCGACATCGGAGTAATAGTTCGCGTGGGAAGAGGGCTACTAAGAGTAAGGGTGGGAAGAGTAATACCAAGAGTCAAGGAAAATCAACCGTGTCTACATCGAGGGCATCTCATTCTTCTATTCCACCATTGCATCCTCCTTCACATGGCCCGTCATCAAAGAGTAAAGAGAAATCAATCGTGTCTACACCGAGTCCATCTCTTTCTTCCATTCCACCACTGCATCCTCCTTCACATGTGCCGTCATCATTTTCACATTCTTTTTATGGTACTATGCCTCCCCTGGGCTATAACTCGATGCCTCCCCTGGGCTATAGCCCGATGCCTCCACAGGGCTGTTTCGGGATTTCACCTACTGCCCCTTTCTACAATATGCCTCCCCTAGGTTATTCCTCGATGCCTCTCTTTTATATACCTCCACCTGGAATGCATTTCGCTTACCTCGCTGCCATGGAACGATGTCCATCTCCAGAGACTCCTTCGTCAGAGGCCACTTGATCAGCCAGTCCACGCCTTTCTAGGCTAAATATTGGATTGAGAAATTCTGAGGCATCTCCTAGCCCTTCTTTGACTCCGTCTTCAGTTGATGGTCCAAATTTTCCATCACCTGGAAAGTTAGATCATCTACGGAGGGTGCGCATCATCGCTGATGGAGAAGGGTAAGCTTATTCTTTTATTACATTCTAATTCCTCTATTATTTTCTAATTATTGAGTTAACATTTGTTTTAAAATTGTTGTCTTGCAGGTTTTATCCTTCTAGGCCAGCTGCAAATGCAATCTCAATAGCAATACAAAAACTTTATAGTGGTGCCTTCGCGACGTGCGGTGAAGTGCCATGTCATACGCAGCAGGCGATCCTTAATGAGTTTATGGTATGTATTTGGTAGAGTTGATAAAGAAAAAAGTGTTTTACTCCATGCCAAACTACCCCTTTTGCTTAAATTAGCCCAAACAGCAAGAGCACCAAGAACAATAAGTTTCTGCAAAGTATCAGCAACAATGAACCTTAACTTTATTTTGTATGGATTATTAGCAGCAATAGAGTGGTACAACATCAATCATAACATGATAAAAATCAGCTAAGGTTATCATCTTTACTAAGTTCTTGAAATACCCAAATCAAGAAAACATACAAGGAAATTATTTATAAACCTAAAAAAGTGATAAAATTATTTATAGTTAAAAGGAAAGCATGAACCTGACTCCATTTTATTCATCCAACTGGTTGCTCTAAAACGTTATCTAGCTTAAACTTTGTGATAAACACACTTTACTCAGAGAGAACATGTATATTGGTTTTGGCACTTCAAATTCCATGGAAGATATCTTCTTAGTGTAGGCACTTCGGGACATTTGTTTCTCTGATGTTTGTTACATATTTGTTTGCAGAAAAAGTGTACATGGAACCCTGTTGAGGATAATGTTATTAGAAGTAATTTTACAAAGAAGGCGAGTTCTCAGTTGTCAAACATTTTTTTTGAAGCTCGAAAAAAAGGTCAAAAACCTGGCTAGCTTAGGACAGATTACTGGGAGGAGCTTAATCAATACTGGGCTATGCCGGAGTTTCAAAAGAAGAGCGCCCAGACAAAGGCAGCTCTAAAGTCTGAGAAGGGCGGCTCATAGCACACTTGTGGTTCAGTGTCCATGGGGACTGCTAGGAGGAAATTAGTATTGTTTAAACATTTGGATGGTAGCAAATACAATTACAAATAATGACTAAAACAACATTAACTTTGTTTATTTCATTTGCAGCAAGTTACTCTTGGTAGACCACCCAATCGTCATGAGGTATGGAAGAAGACCCATACGAAAATCGAAGACGGAAAAGAAGTTTGGGTCGAGCCACATGCAGAGGATACCTATGTAAGCTCTAAACTTATGTGGAATATATTTGACTAGTAATTTTGTTTTTATAGTTACTGGTAAGATCTATAACCTGCTAAAATTTATTTGAACTTAGCTCAGAACATAACACAATTGAAGCTAGTAATTCATACATGTGATATGAACTAATTGGATTAAATCTTAGCTGTTTTTGTTACACTTTAAAATGTTTGATTTGGTTCAAGACTTGTATATCAGTGTGACATTTTAGTGTGAGATCTAAAGACATCTAGCTTTTAAGAAAGTCTAATATGGCCCTTGGTGTGACACTATAAATGGACTTCTATTTGATAGTATTCCTAAATTAGGTCATTGCTATATTTAACTATTTCCAAAATACTTCTAGTAGAATGTAGACAGTTGGGCCATATCAAGGAAAAACCCAGTCGAAAGCACTCTCTGTTTTCATACAACCTAGTATAGTATGTTACAGAATACAAACTGATGCATTGATGCTGAGATTGAAAAAGTTCTGCTCCTCAAAATCCTATAACACTTAAAAAGTGCTCTGTATAAGTTCTAAAGCAAATCTGAAAAATATAAGTAAGCAAATCGAGACTACTGCACTCTGGATTATCACTAACACTAGAGATAGAATTAATGGATATGGATTGAAACTTGGGAGCTGAAGTGAGCATTTGGACAATTTCCTTAAAATTAACAGGCTCGACTCTATAAATTTTAGGAGGTGTTGGTGGCATTGGGGCAATTGGTTGTTTGATCATTGGTTTTGCTGGGAGCCTTCAAACTCCGTGAAGTGAGGAGTGATATAAGGGTAATGTTTTGTTTTTCTTTACTTCCCTTTGTGGATATGTAGAATATGGAATAGAGCTAGAGGAAGAAGAATTAGAAAAAGAAGAAATAGCTACGTATGAATACGAATTCATTTTAATTTTTAGTGATGCAGGTTTGTCTTAACAGGAAAATTTACTAGGAAGAATACATTTGCGGCGTCTGCTCTTGGTTTGCTTATATATAGAGAGAGAAAGGTGACAAACTTGAGCAACTTGTCTTAAGATAAACTCTCCCGTTTTAATTTAAGTGTTTTATTTTTCTTCTTAGTGGTCTGTTTAAAGAAACATATTAAAATATATTGATTGTGTAGGAATTATTTACAACGTCAGTATGTAAGTTAAGAAAAGTATTTAATTCCTCATATCATCGAGAAAGCTTAGTCTTCAGTCAAATACACTAAAATATACAAGTTGTAAAATATGGTAGAGCTTTCTATTAGTTATGTTTGTTGGAAGTATAGTTTCGTTTAGAAAGATAGTCGTGAGAATTTTATGTCTCATTAGTTAGTAGCAACAGTTTACTTGTTTTCCACTTTGGTTTATTCTATGGACACAAAATGGATACCACTGCATTCAGGCTTATAAAATCAGAACTTCCTTCGAAGTCTCATATATTAGCAGTTAGGTACAAGGAAATTTGAGTATTTTTACTGATATTTATCTACTGCTATAATGTTATACTGTAGTAGTTTGTTGTTGCTAGACCCGTAACAGAGAAAAGTAGAGGTTAATCTTACCTATCACATTATTATTTATGTATTGGCTAAGGAGAGTTGTAAAAATTTATCTTTGGTAACTTAACATGTAATATGCAAGAGAATTTTCCATTTGATTAACGAGGAAGATTCGGGAAGTTAGTATTGGTGTGAATCTTATCTTGTATTTTTTGTTTTTCCCTTTTCAGAATTTATTTTATACCGTTTGTTTATATACTAAAGTTTACTTTTTATGTAGAATCAGTATAATCAAGCGATGGAGGAGCTCAGTAGAAGTCAGTCGACTGATGATCAAGGCAATACAATCATGCCATCGGAGGAACAAACTATCTCCTGTTGGTTGGACGTGGTCGGCGGTGTGGATAAGGGAAGAGCGTACGGCCTTTGCTCTGAGAAGAACTTTCACCGCCTCCAGTGTGGATTGCAAGGTATAGGAAGTTCTGCCACTGTTTCAAATGAGCAGCATGAGGAGATGAGACACAAAATTTAGGAACTTTCTAGGAATTATCAGGAGGAACGGAATAAAAGGTTGGAGGAGGAGCGACATAGGATAAATCTTGAGTCAGATGTCAAAGAACTCAAGAACCAGGTGTGTAACCTCATCAAGTTTCCCCGCTCACCGCCCCTGAGCCCCGATCATGATGATGGTGAGGATGTAGAGGATCAGGAGGATCAGGAGCATGGAGATGATGAGGATCAAGAGGATAGAGAGCATGGAGAGGCTGAAATGGAGTATTAGGTGTCCGTTGTTATTTTTGTTCTAACTTATGTTATTTTGGATTGTTTGAAGTCTAGTGGGATGCTTTTGATAGATGTTTGGATAACGTCGAAGTTGGCTTAATTTTAATGTTTGAATTATTTCGAAGTATTTTTTATTATTGTTTTGATGGCTATTATTGGTTGTGTTTCTGTTTCTATTGAATCAGCTATTGATTTTTTTTAACAATAGGTGGTACAGTAAAAAATAGGCACTGCTTGCCAAAATAATACCAGAAATATTGAGGGACTTACCGATGCAGTCCCTCAGTAACATGTGTAATTGCAAATCTCAGATTTTCAGGTTACCGAGGGACGTCCCTTGTTATTTTTCAAATATCAAAGTACTTTTCATTTAGCTTACCGAGGGACATTCCTCAGTAAAATAAAAAATATAATTGTTAAATATTTATATTTATCGAGGGTTGTCCCTCGGTGTATTTAAAAATTTAATTTGATTAACATTATTATACCGATTGCTGTCCCTTGGTAAATAATATATCAATATTATATATATTTTTTAAGCACCGAGGGTTGTCCCTCGGTATATTTAATTTTGCTTGAATATGAGGGAAGGGAAGTACTGAGGGATGTATGAGGGTCTCTATCGGTATTTGCCGAGATTGTCCCTCGGTATTATTTACCAAGAGTCAAATTACCTACAAGCCTAGTACTGATGGTGTCCCTCGGTAAATCCTGGTTATCGATAGACGTCCCTCGGTAAATTCCCTAGGTAAATCAGGATTTTTTAGTAGTGACCTACCTCGAGGCCGAACAGGTGCCACGAATATCCATCTCTAGCTTCATCTTCCTTCTACGGAACGCGTCCGGATACGGTAAGGTCTAACAAGGTAAGCAACGCATAAAAGTAACACGTAGAGAATATTCAAACTACCAAGATCCCAAAAGAGTTCTAAGAGACCATAAGGAGAAGGACCCCGGACCCACAAGGGAAAAATCAAACCTTTTCTTTAAAACTCATCTACTAGAATCTCCAACAATCAACACCCTAAAGTTCATAAATATCTAACCCCCAATGAGGGTCCAATTCCCTTAAATACCAAAACCCCCAATTTCTAAGAAAAAACCCCACACTTAATCCATTTGAGAAACCCAAGTTAAAACTTAGAGATTGGAGTTTGAAAGTAGTTTTCTCAAGCTAACAATAAGCTATTAATCCTCAAACACCAAGATTCCACTTAAAAGGCACATTTACCCACCTAGGGTTTTCCTAATCTTAAAGGTGTTTCCCCAAATCCCTAAAATCCTAACATGAATAAAACCGTGGAAGATAAGGACAATCCAGGGAAGAATTGAATTAGGGCTAGGGGTTACCACTTCAAGGACTCTTGAGCTCTTTGAAATCAGCTCCCAAACCAGTTCTTGAAAATATGACATTGGGTGAAAATGGGGTCCAATCACAAAATGAGGAAATAAAAGCTAAGTCTGATTTAGCGATTTCTGCTAACGCGAAAGCCCACTCGCCTACGAAACATGCTTCGCAGATGCGAGCTTAAAAACTTCACAGAAATCCTACCTACGCGGACCAAACTTTGCCTATGAAGGCTCACAGAAGCGGCCCGCCAAATGCAGAAGTGGATAACCTACTTTCAAATATTTTAAGGTGGGGAAATTCTTCACCCTTACTCGTAAGTCCGACGTGCAACCACTGTCAGTGCGAACCCAAACGAGGGGTATTTTAGGGAAAAGAGAAGGAAAGTCAACAAATACCAAATGGGTCGTTACATCAAATATCAATTAAAAGACCATTCATCCTCAAACAGGGAGTAACCGAAGGGAGATGCACAGGATCGGCAGATATTTGGAGACATGTTCTTCCAAAGAATTCTTCTCAAGCACGTAGAATGATTATTCAGGGATGTCATTATACCTCATGCCAAACCCCAAGGCACCAATCACTGCTTATGAAGTAGCTCTTGTCGTGAGTAATCCGAGCTATCCGATTGAACACACATGCTGAATTCGTAACCTTTCATAATGAAGAATGATCAAGAAACTTCAGCTCGAAAGATCATAGTAATGCTTCAATCCGTTGGTCATACTGTCATGAATCACGTTACGTCATTTAGGTACCGGAAGTGGCAGAATACACAGGTGGTGAGTCTTCTCTAGTTGTACATCATTCAGGGATTGGTTGAACACCCGACAATAGCCTTGTCAAATCCACAACAGCATTGAAAAATTATACTATATTAGTTGAACACTCAACAAGGATCTCGATGGTCTGATAAGCTTCGCCAGGGTTATACAACAGTCGGAAGATGGATTTGAATCATACTAGGGCAGAATAAATACTCCTCAAAGGAAAATAAATTCATACAGATTCCGCATTTGCGAAGAAAATACACGCAGTTGCGCACTCGCCGGTGCGAGTGACTATCCGCATAGGCGACTGTCTCTAAAAGAACCAAACTCGCAGGGGAGGATGGAATTCACTGAGGCGTTTTTGTGAACGCGGTAAAATCTACCACAGAAGCAGCTCATATAGGGAGGGCAAAAATTACGGAGCCAGTACCTTCATCCGCACATGCGGATTCACTGAAGTGGCCCTGTTCGCTTAAGCGAAAGTGGGTAGATTCAAAATGCTTCAGTGAAGTAAAACCCTACCACTTCCCACACCCCCACAAACACTCCACCACCCAAACTCCACTCCCTATAACCCAATTGTTAACCCCCTTCCTCGCTCTCACTTTTCTTAAAACTCTCTCCCATCCTTATCTCCTTCCCATTCCCAACACTATCACACCAAACCCATAAGAAAAATGGGTGCAAACTCAAGAAAAAGAGCGACTTTTCAACAACTCTCACTCCTCCCCAATCTCTTCTCCATGATACGTTTATCACTCCCCTCATCCTATAGAATAGATTGAAGGTGCAAATCTGAGTTTTTTCATGCCTATAAGTTGAGGATTTTGGGTAGATTTTGTTGTTATTTAACCTAAGATCATGCCCATCACAGCGTATAGTACTAGGATTGCTCGAAAATTTGTCGAAAAACAAAAGGACATCGGGTGGGGTGTTTGAATGGTTGTTGGTAGGATTTTTTTTTTTTTTAAATTTTGGGGTGTTTGTTGCTTAAAATAATGTTTTATTAAGTCTAATAACCATGCATGCTTGAATAAATAAAAAAATTTAGGGTAAAATAAAGAATTTTGTGTTAAAATCAGTGAGAAAATCAAAGGGAGTCGCTGGGTGTTTGAAGGTTAATGACGATCACCCTATGCAGAACAAGTTTTGCTGACGGGGGTCCGCTGATGCATAACACTTTGTGCGGACGCGTAAAGGGACTAGGGGTGGGTACTTCCGCGGATGCGGGTTAATTGTCGCGGATAAGGGCTCGCTCTTGCGTCACTTGTTACACAGTTGCGAGGCCTGCATGAAGCAGGTTGTCCACCTACACAGACAAGTTCACGCTGAAACGGAATCGCTTCTGCGCCACTCCCTCCTCAAACGCTAGACCTGCACAGAAAATTCGATGGGTCAATTTCTTGGTTTCTTTGGCTCGTCTGATGAGTTTTAAATTGCCGGAGTTATTTCAATCATTGAACCCGTACTGGATTTTGATTATTGCAGGTACTAATTGGTGAAAAATAGATCAACAAGGGAACGAAAATGTTGCTCCGGCCCAAGAAAATATCGGAGGAGGTATCAAGGGTGATTTTAATGCCACCCTCTTCATGTTCCGAGACTGCCAGACTCGCAATTTTCAAAATCTGTTGGATAAGAAACTCTTGCTCGAGAAGGGATCGATATGCGCAAAGTGGAGGATCGTCTTCCAGACTTTTACCAGTGTCTCTATCAAATAGGCTGGAATTGCTCTATTGACACTCCATGCCTGGCAAACCAACATTGGCTAAGAGAGCTCTATGCCAACCTAAAGAGCGTGAGGTTTCTTGAGCTGGATTCAGATATTATTATCCGGGGTACGGTAGTGAAGTTGAATGCTGAGGTGATGAATTCTCGATATAGCTTGGACAACCATCCTGTGGAGCTAATGCAGGCTAAGGATATTTGTGGAAAGGGGGACTGGCTGGTCTCCAAACCGGTTGCAGAGGGTGATAGGGGCAAGATTACTTGGGCTCGCAAGAAAACAGGGATCCAGAACACGTACTACACTGCCGAGGCAAAGAGGTGGCAGTCCATCATTGCTCGTACGACGAGCCCTTTGTCAAACACCACTAACTGCAGGTACACTCGTGCCCTTATGATTGCTTGTTTCTTGGACGACGTTCCGGTGAACGTTGGTTATCAGGTAATTCAAGAGTGGAAGGATTACTTGCATCTGGGCGGCCCGAGCTTGATTTTCCCTTTGTTGATTACTAATTTATGCCGACATGCAGGGGTTACGACCCATCCTATAGATGATCAGATTGAAGTGGATAGGGAGTTGCACCCAATGAGGTTCCATGGGGAGGGTAGTGTTACACCTCGGACATCCCGTGTTGTTGTGCTGTGAATAGATTAACGCAAGATTAAGGAGAACACGGAGTCCATATGACCTTAAAGAGAGTACTTGATAGCTTTAAAGTGCGTACTATAAGATTTTGAAACTATACGAATCGGTGAATCTAAGTTCGTTGAAGGAAGTGAAATATAAGTTGTGTTCTGGAAGATTTTGTAACAACCGAGCTAATGTTGATCAGTAACATCTTGAGGAGGAGCTATAGGGATCCCTAGATGGTTAATGAAGTATTATACAAGTGTCAAGAAGGTTCCAGAGGGATTGGAATTCAAACGAAGCGACGGGAGCAACTTCAGAAAAAAAGTTGAGTAATACGACCACTTATACGGTCCGTATAACTTATACGGTCCATATAACCTGTCCAGAGAAGGGTCACTCCCTGGTGGTATTATACGGTTACTTATATGGACCGTATAAGTTATACGGACCATATAAGTGTCCGTATAACCATGGCGGGCAGCCTTATTTTTTTTTGTTATAAAAAAGTGACCCAAGTTCTTATTTTTCATTTTCCCACATTCTCCACACCTCTTGAGAGCTCTAGAATATTCTCCACACCATATCAACATAAATCCAAGGGGAAATCAAAGATTAAACACCAAGAATCAAGAGAAGCAAGTGCAAGGAGACTCACTAGGGTTTACAGAAATCAAGAATTCCTTTGGTATTGAAGTTGGGGTTTTTCTCAAGTGAAGTATCTTCCTCCAAAGTTCATTGCTATATGATCAAAGGTGAGTTTTACATCTATTCCATGTTATTAAGAGTATTTCAGTGGTTGAATGACTTGGATTAGAGAAGAAAATAGAATATGAGCTCAAATATGGAAATAATGATATTCTGAGTAGTAAGTTAACTTGAGTCATGATTCTTAGTATGCTATGAGTATAATTTTGTTGTGAATGACACTAATGTCCTTGGGGAGGTATTATACGAACATAAATATGGTGTCGTATTGTAGCTACGGGTATAAATGGCTTTGAAAAGGAGTTTTGAGGATTCAATAATGTTTAACTCGAAGAAGTTTATTGATTATGATATTATGGGTATTGCTATGATGTTTGGGAGTTGTTTATTATATGGAGAAAGTTGTCGAAATAAAGGAAATGCTGCCCAATTTTCGTTAGCCATTAGTCTCTTTAGTCTAAACATAAGCAGGTGTTAAACGATCTAATTTAGTACGAATTCTTTTGAATGTAGAGTTGTGAGCTTGGAAGGAGAACGTTTAGTCATTAAGAAGACACAAAGGTATGTTAAGGCTAGTCCCTTTCTTTCAAAAAGGCATGAATCTTATATTACCATCTCCTACATATTTCCATGACCTTTCTTATATTCCAAAAGCTGACAGTTCATGATTCTTAAGAGTTTCTTATGAGCTAGAGATGAGATATGCTCTATGAAAAAGATGATGATGATGATGCTATATCTAGAGATTCCGAAGCTTATGAAATGATGCTATTATGAGCTTGAATGATCTTCTTTTGTATGATTCCATTGATGTTATTTCTTGTTGTGATCTCACCTTATGATATTAGTTCCTTCAAGGTTTGACATAGCGATGATGGCTGTTCCATAATATAATCGGAGGTTACCGACCTTACGTCACTCCGATAGAGTTATAGCTTTTACTTGAGCTCTCATGTATGCTTTATGTTATGTATATGTAAGAATACACCGTGCCTAATTGGCCGGATAGACACCACTACGATAAGCGCAGTGGGCAGCTTATGATTACACCGAGCCTAGCTGATCGGGCAGACACCATTAGTGGACGGCATGAGATGTTTACCGCGGACGCGGGCTAATGATGATCACACCGTACCTATATGGTCGGGCAGTTTATGTATGTATATATGATATGATGATGTTCTAAATATAAAAGTTATCATGCATGACTCCGCCTTAAAAGGCGGTCAGTTACAGGTTATCTCTTCATCCTATGCTCTCTTATTTCTTGTTTATGTTGATATACATGCCTTACATACTCGGTACATTGTTCATACTGACGTCCTTTCTTTTATGGACGCTGCGTTCATGCCGCAGGTAGACAGGGAGACGGCACAGATACTTAGGAGCTTATTCAGCAGATTTGCAGGAGCACTCCACTACTCCGGAGTTACAATTTAGTGGTATATTCTTTTGTGTATATATTTGGGGCATGGCGGGGTCCTGTCCCCTCCTTATGATATCAGTACTCCAGTTAAAGTCTCGTAGATACTTATGTGTGGGCAATAGATATCTCATGATCTCTTCAGTGTATATTTTGTACATCATTTTATAGCCTCATGGGCTTATGTACATACATATGTTTTAGGAGATATTTGAAGATCGTTTCATTATAAGTTTTGTGTTGAGAATGATGCATGTCCAGGTTGAGTTTGATGGGAAAAATGATATGTGGTGCTTGGTAGGCTAGCTCCGAGTGCCCGTCATGGCCTTCTAGTTGGGTCGTGACAAAAGTGATATCAGAGCAGTTCCGTCCTAGGGTGTGTCTACGAGCTGTATCCAGTAGAGTCTTGTTTATGGGTGTGAAGCGCGCCACACTTATAGACAAGAGGCTACGGGGCATTTAGGAATAATGACCATCTTTCTTCTTCATAGATCGTGCGATAGAGCTATAATATAAGATTTCTCTTTTCCCTAATTGTGCATTATGATTTCAGCGATGCCTGTGAAGAGGAAAGCAACAGCTGCCCAGAAGGGTAAGATAGCGACAGGAAGGCGGACTGAACAGGAGCTACCGGTAAATATAGAAGAGGGTGAGTCCTATAATGAGGCTTCATCACGGACTTCTCACACTCCACATATTGTAGAAGGGCATGGAGGGGTCTCCCATCCAGCTCCAATGCCTCCAGTTCCTCTACCAAGTGCTTCGGGCCAGCAGATGACTGAGGTTATTTAGTTATTGACCCAGCTAGTTTCTGCTCAGGCTCAGCGGCATAGTGCGGGTCCTGGTAACAGAGCGACTAGTGCTAAAGCCCGTGATTTTATGAGTTTGAATCCTCCAGAATTTTTCGGGTATAAGTCGGATGAAGACCCGCAGGATTTTATAGATGAAATGTTGAGGACGCTGAGGATAATACATGCTTCTGAAACTGAGTCAGCGGAGTTGGCGTCCTATAGGTTGTGAGATGTAGTGGTTCTTTGGTGTAATAATTGGATACTTTCGAGAGGGGAAAATTCACCTCCCCCGATTTGGCAGGAGTTCGTAGATGCTTTCATCCTCCATTATTTGCCACCTGAGGTCCGTCGGGCCCGAGCTGGCAGGTTTCTGAATTTAAAGCAAGAAAATATGAGTGCTCAGGAGTATAGTCTCCATTTTAATTCATTGGCTAGGTATTCTCTGACTATGGTAGCCGATATGGAGACCGAGTGCATCGATTTGTGAGTAACTTAGGGCCATATTTGATAAAAGATTGCTTGACAGCTTCACTTCAGGAAGAGATGGACATCTCCCGTATTCAGGCTCACGCTCAGAATTTGGAAGAGCAGCAGCAGCCGCACAGGGGTGAGCATGATATTGATAGGGGACATAGTAAGAGAGCCAGATCTGCGGGCACTAGTAGCGAGTATAGAGGGGGTCAGAGGCCACAGTACTCAAGATATTCAGGCCAGTCCGCGGCTAGTGCACCTCCTCGATTCGCATGTAGGATATTTGATTGTCTCATTTATTCTGGTCCGGGTCAGAGTCCGAGGGTTTCGGGTCCTCAGTTTGGAGGTGATCTTAGTCAGAGGAGACCACCGGTACCACGATGCAGCCAGTGCAGTAGATTACATTCGGGTCAGTGTCGTCGAGTCTCAGATGCTTGTTATGTATGCGGTCAGACTGGGCATATGTTGCGTGATTTTCCCTCGATGAGTGGCAGAGGTGGGACCCAGCCCACAGGATTAGTAGCCGATTCTTCTTCGTCCGTGCGCCTTGTAGGGCAGATTTTCCAGACTTCAGCAGGCTGTGGTAGGGGCAGAGGGGTAGTATCCAGTTCGAGCGGCCCTCAGCCCCGTACTTATGCATTTGCCGGTCGACAGGATCTTGAGTTCTCTCCTGACGTTGTCACAGGTATCTTATTAGTATTCTATCATGATGTTTATGCATAGATTGATCTGAGTTCTACTTTGTCGTATATTACTCCGTATATTGCTGATCGTATTGGGGTGAAACCCGAGCCAATTAAACCTTTTGAGGTGTCTACTCCTATTGGTGACCCGGTAATAGCTAGACAAGTATATAGAAATTGTGTGATTGTGGTATGTGATCGTCAGACTAAAGCTGATTTGATTGAGCTGGAAATGTTGGATTTCGATGTTATTATGGGCATGGATTGGCTAGCCTCCTGTTATGCTAATGTTTATTGCAGAATGAAAATGGTTTGATTCCAATTGCAAGGAGAACCAGTGCTTGAATGGAAAGGTAACACAGCATCCCCAAGAGGTAGGTTTATTTCCTATCTCAAAGCGAGGACGATGATTACTAAAGGCTATATTTATCATTTAGTCCGAGTTCATGACACCGAAGCCCTGATTAACTGAAAGTGAAAGGTATTCCAGAGCCTCTCTTTCCTTGTATATCTTCGTAACCCATCATCTGGTCTTCGATGGCCCTTAGCTTCAACTAGTTCAGTTTGACTATTTCTCAGGAGTAGTTGCATTGCTACTCTTCAATCCATCCCGGTAGTAAATAAGTTTCTGGATGTGTTTCTAGATGAGTTTCCAGGTCTTCCACCAGCACGAGAGATTGATTTTACTATTGATGTGCTGCCAGACACCGAGCCCATATCTATTCCTCCGTACAGAATAGCTCCTGCAAAATTGAAAGAGTTAAAGGCACAACTGAAGGATTTGCTCGAGAAGGGATTTAAAGAAGAAGATATCCCGAAAATGGCTTTCAGAACCAGATATGGTCATTATGAACGGGTAATGTCATTTGGCTTGACTAACACCCCAACAATTTTTATGAATTTGATGAATAATGTGTTATATCCCGTATTTTTGAACGTCGGATTATTTGTAAGCTGAGGTGGGGCCCACACGATAAGATTTTTTTTGGAACATGTGACAAGTTATATGAATCGCATATGTAAAGTTAAACACAACTCATGAAGGACCCTTGGGCCAAATCAAAGTGGAAGCCCTCCAAACGAATATTTTTAAGAAAACGTTTTTGGGTGACCTGACTTTAAGGGGCAAAAACGGTATTATAAGTTTGGAATTTGGAAAAATACCAAGAAATAGAAGTTGTAGATAATTGAATTATATTTCCAACCATAGGTCGTGGGTTCCCAGGTGACGTCGGTACAAGGAGATATGGACGTTTTAAGGTCGAAAGGTCAGTGGGCTTGGCCCAACTCGGGACCAACCGGGTTGGCCCAAAAAAATGAAAAGAAAAATGAGGCCCAAAATTGAGAGGGGTGGCCGGCCATGGTATAATGGCCCAAGCTCATGGGAATTTACCATGTGCTAAATAAATATAAGGGACCATTTAATTGTCATGAAACTCATAGAAGTTTCAAGACAATTGATAAGAAAGAAACAAAAGAAACAAGAGCAAAAAAATTTGAAGGCCATTCGGCCATAAGCTCTCAAAAATCACCCCTCAAAATCTTGCTTCTAAAATTATTTTCTTGTGGTATTCCTACTAATTCAAGGGTCCTTTACAACTTGGTGTAGTTATTTTGGAAGAAGGGGCACTTGTTTCATCAATTTAACAACTTAGTTAAGTGAAGAAGTTGGGAGAAAAAGGTAAGAATTTTACTCTTTTATATTAGAAGAATTATATGTATATGTTGTAGTATGTGGAAAGAAATGTAAAGTGTAAAAATTGTATGTTATAGAGATGTATAGGGGTGTGGCCGAAAATGGGGATTATTGGAGAGGAAAAATTAAAATTTTATTTGTTATGTTAATTGTGTTGTAGTGGTCTTGTGGAGTAAGTGGGAGAATGCTAGCCAAAAATTACATGAAAATGGGTTGTATAATGATTGTAGGAAAATTGGTGAAGTTATGGGAAATTTGCATAGTTATGAAAATGAATTGTTAAGGTGCAAATTATGAATATTGTGATGAAATGAGGGGAATGGAAATGTGTTACGAATATTTATGATGAAGATTAGAAGTTTTGGATGGGTTATGGTTTTGGTGAAAAATTTGTATACTTTGTATATTTTGTGAATATTTCGTAGAAATGATATGAAATATTTCCAAATTGTATTGTAATGATCTTGATTAGTAAATGAATATGAGAAGGTTGGTATTGAATTGAAAATGTGAAGTTGGAATGAAAATTAGTACACTATGTTGGAAAGGAGACTAGTTATGCTATATTGTGTTTTGTGATGATTGTTGGTGTCGTTGGTGTTGTTGTTGAATTATTTTGGCCGAGTTAAATTCTCGGGGGTGCAATATGTATAGGGGAGATGCTGCCCAAATTTTTGTAGACAAGTATTGATGAAGATTGAATTCTTAAAGCCTTATGATTAATATTTGGTAAATGTGACCAATTGTAGATTTTGACGAAACGGGATTTGAATTTGGAGAAGCGTAGGGAGCGAATAAGGTATGTAAAGCTTCACCTTTTGTTCTCTTGGCATGTCCTAGGCATAATAGGATTTGATACAAGCCTCGGGGATGACTCTACTCTTCGGAATCTACGTCCGATTTGCCCATTTTTCATTCGAGAACTGAATTGAATATGTTACGAACAGTTAGAAGAAGTGCCTAAATGTCTAGAACCTGCACAAATAGGACCCGACTACCTTAAAACTTTCATAAGTGATGTCATGAAGTGTAACATACGTAAATCATGTACGCCACCTCATTTGACCCGAGGTGGGCCCCCGATTCCCGAGATTCTTCCACGGTGACTTAATTGACTTGTTTTGAGCATCATGTAAGTACGACTTTTGACTAACTTTCGATTATTAAAGAGTGATCGTTTGATTATCCCATTAAGTTCTATGATATATTTTGCCATGTATAAACGACCCCAAAGGTTTTGTTTTTGACATAATTCGTTGCAACTCCGAAAGGTATGACCTTTAGCTATTGTCGATTTCCTTTAAATGATCTATCGTCCGGATTGTTCTTTCGAGTCTTGGCAAACATTGTATGTTTTATGTTGCATATGGTTTTCTCACTACTCGCTCGTGCGAGTGTCATGACATCTTTCAACGCGTCCGGGCCGGGGCATGTATTCGTGCAATTCCATTGCATTGTTCACCGCGTCCCTCACTAGAGGGCGGGGCATGTTATATTAATATATATATATATATATATATATGATGATGTGATGACGGGGAGGTGGCCGGGATGGCATACGATGATTCCTTTTCACCGCGTCCCCTCGCTAGAGGGCGGGGGGCACGTTACATGTACACACGCCCCATGATGATTTTACTTACCGCGCCCCTCATTAGAGGGCGGGGCATGTTATGTATGCATATGTTCACGATGATTTCTTTAATTATGATACTCAGTCCATTAATGATTTTGAAAAGCTTGATTTACGTTCAAGGTAAGTTTTATGAGATCCGGTTATTGTACTACTTTTCATCTCTTTATTTCCATATGATTCAGTCATTGTGTTTACTGCTTTACATACTCGGTACATATTTCGTGCGACCCCTTTCTTCGGGGGATGCGTTTCATGCCGCGCGGTACGGATCCACGTTTGAGTGAGCCGCCGACTTAGGGTCCCCGTTCGGCTATCTTGAAGAGCTCCCTTGTCGGAGCCCGCATTTTGGTACGATCTTTTGCTACATTCGTGTATATATTTATTCGGGGGTACGACGGGGCCCTGTCCCGTCATATGATTTTGTTACTCTGTGTAGAGGTCTGTAGACACGTATGTGGGTTATGGCTCTTTGTGTACAGTATGTGTATGTGTTATATGTTTGAGCGGTTTATCCACCGCGGCAGCCTTGCCGGCTCACCTATATATGTGTATATGGATATGTTGGCCCTGTGCGGCCTTTGTTGGTATTTTCGGTGTGCAGGTTAATTTTGGTTAGTAAGAAAAACAGAGAGGGAAACTGCTCGCCCAAATTTTTCTAAATATTTGAGTTACTATTTTTGGCATTTGGGACGTACGGGTGCCCAGTTCGGGCGCTAGTCACGGCCTACGGGGTTGGGTCGTGACATAATGTATTCAGGCCTTTCCTAGATCTATTCGTAATCGTGTTCATCGATGACATTCTAGTGTACTCTCGATCAGAAGCAGAGCATGCAGATCATTTATGTACTATCCTTAGAATTCTTCGAACTCGTGAATTATATGCCAAATTTCCAAAATGTGAATTCTGGTTGAATTCTATAACTTTTCTGGGCCTTATCTCAGCTGACGGCATCCGAGTGGATACTCAGAAAATTGAGGGACGTGAAGACTTGGCCAAGGCCTACGACACCTATGAAGGTCCGTAGCTTTCTGGGACTAGCAGGCTATTACAGAAGATTTGTGAAAGGATTTTCTTCTATTTCGGCATCATTGACGAAGCTAACTCAGAAATTAGAAAAGTTTCAATGGATCGATGCTTGTGAGCGCAGTTTCCAAGAATTGAAAGATAGATTGACTTCAGTCCTAGTCCTGACACTTCCAGAAGGATCAGAAGGCTATGTTGATTATTGTGATGCCTCCAGTATTGGGTTGGGCTGCGTGTTGATGCAGCACGATAAGGTTATTGCCTATGCTTCTAGGCAGTTGCGAAAACATGAGAAGAATTATCCGACTCATGACCTTGAATTAGCTGTGGTTATTCACGCACTAAAGATGTGGAGACATTATTTGTATGGTGTTTATGTTGATATTTATACAGATCACAAGAGTCTCCAATATATTTTCAAGTAGAAGAAGTTGAATCTGCGGTAGAGGCGATGGTTAGAGCTACTGAAAGACTATAATGTGAATATTTTATATCATCCCAAAAAGGCAAATGTGGTGGTCGATGCTCTCAGCCGTAAATCTATGGGCAGTCTATGTGATGTTCAGCCGGAGAAGAAAGAATTAGTCCATGAGCTCCACCAGCTAGCCACCCTAGGAATCCGCTTAAGGGACTTGGGCAATGTAAGGGTTACTGTTCATAACCCAACTATTTCATCCTTAGACACGGAGGTAAAAAGGCGCCAATATGAAGATCTCAAGTTGAGTCATTACAGAGATGCATTTCCTCATAAAGAGAAGCCACCATTTGAGATTTCTGCAGATGGGATTCTCAGGTACCGAAGCAGGCTATGTGTTCCAGATGTTGCAGTATTACGCCACCAGATTCTGGAAGAAGCCCATTACTCCCGTTATTTAGTTCATCCAGGAGAGACAAAGATGCACCACAATCTCAAATCAATGTATTGGTGGGATGGAATGAAGAAAGATATAGCAGAGTTTGTGGCTTAATGTCCAAATTGTCAACAAGTGAAAATTGAGCATCAAAAGCCAGGAGGATTGTTACAAGCCATGAAAATTCCAACCTGAAAATGGGAAGTGATCAACATGGATTTTATTATAGGCTTGCCTCATTCTCGGCGTAAGCATGATTCCATATGGGTAATCGTGGATAGACTTACAAAATCAGCTCATTTTCTTTCAGTCAGAACTACATACTCAGCGGAAGATTATGCAAGGCTGTATCTTAAAGAAATATTGCGACTTCATGGTGTACCAGTATCCATTATCACAGGCAGAGGAGCTCAATTTACTGCTAAATTCTGGAAGTCCTTTCAAGAAGGTTTAGGAACTCAAGTGAGACTCAGCACAGCATTTCATCCACAGACTGATGGACAAGCTGAACGCACTATTTAGACCTTGGAAGATATGTTGCGGGCATGTATATTAGATTTTGGAGGTAATTGGGATGATCATTTGCCATTTATCGAATTTGCTTATAATAACAGTTATCATTCCGGTATCCAGATGGCTCCGTATGAAGCTCTATACGGAAGAAAGTGTAGATTGTCAATTTGGTGGTTTCAAGTAGGAGAGACACAACTAATAGGTCCAGAATTGATTTAGCAAGCAGTGGAGAAGATTAAGCTCATTCGAGATCGGTTGTTGACAGCCCAGAGTCCTCAGAAATCCTTTGCGGAAAATCGTCGACGAGAGTTGGAATTCCAAGTTAATGATTGGGTATTCCTGAAGGTATGGCCGATGAAAGGCGTAATGATATTTGGCAAGAAAGGAAAGCTTAGTCCCCGGTATATTGGACCATATAAGATTGTGCGTAAAGTAGGCCAAGTGGCTTACGAATTAGATCTACCTTCAGGATTTGAATCAGTCCATCCAGTTTTTCATATGTCGATGCTCCACAAGTGTGTTGGAGATCCTTTTAGAATCGTGCCTGTAGATGATGTCCAAGTTACCGAGAAGCTGGCTTATCAAGAATTACCCATTGCCATATTAGATAGGCAAGCGCAAAAGCTCAGAACTAAAGACGTAGCTTCAGTTAAGGTTCTGTGGAGAAATAATAATAGAGAAGAGATAACTTGGGAAGCAGAAGAAGACATGAAGTCCAGATATCCGCATTTGTTTCCACCCCCAGAAGAGGTTCAAGACGAGACACCATTGTCCCCAGGTATGTAATGCTTTCTTTTAATGCTTTTGGGTCGCGTATGGCCATGTTTCTTACTGTTATATTGTAGCCCTGTAAGACGACGTTATTTTAGGTTGCAGTGACAGGTGGTAGTGCCATGTTACAAAGGAAGCTCTGGCGAAATTTTTGTAGAATCCCCGCGAACTTAACATTCGAGGACGAATATTCTTAAGGGGGGAGAATGTTACACCTCCGACATTCCGTGTTATTGTACTGTGAATAGATTAACGCAAGCTTAAGGAGAACATGGAGTCCATATGACCTTAAAGAGAGTACTTGATAGCTTTAAAGTGCGTACAATAAGATTTTGAAACTATA
The DNA here is from genome assembly GCF_029784015.1 of Lycium ferocissimum. Taxonomy (NCBI): domain Eukaryota; kingdom Viridiplantae; phylum Streptophyta; class Magnoliopsida; order Solanales; family Solanaceae; genus Lycium; species Lycium ferocissimum. The sequence goes on along the minus strand of NC_081348.1, from coordinate 58,796,020 downwards.
CGAATCGGTGAATCTAAGTTCGTTGAAGGAAGTGAAATATAAGTTGTGTTCGGGAAGATTCTGTAACAACCGAGCTAATGTTGATTAGTAACATCTTGAGGAGGATCTATAGGGCTCCCTATATGGTTAATGAAGTACTATACAAGTGTCAAGAAGGTTCCACAGGGATTGGAAATCAAACGAAGCAACGGGAGCAACTTCGAGAAAAAAGTTGAGTTATACGACCACTTATACGGTCCGTATAAGGGTCCGTATAACCTGTCCAGAGAAGGGTCACTCCCTGGTGGTATTATACACGGACTGTATAAGTGTCCGTATAAGTTATACGGACCGTATGTCGGGCAGCCTTATTTTTTTTGTTATAAAAGAGTGACCCAAGTTCTTATTTTTCATTTTCCCACATTCTCCACACCTCTTGAGAGATCTAGAATATTCTCCACACCATATCAACATAAATCCAAGGGGAAATCAAAGATTAAACACCAAGAATCAAGAGGAGCAAGTGCAAAGAGGCTCACTAGGGTTTATAGAAATCAAGAATTCCTTTGGTATTGAAGTTGGGGTTTTTCTCAAGTGAAGTATCTTCCTCCAAAGTTCATTGCTATATGATCAAAGGTGAGTTTTACATCCATTCCATGTTATTAAGAGTATTTGAGTGGTTGAATGGCTTGGATTGGAGAAGAAAGTAAAATATGAGCTCAAATATGGAAATAATGATATTTTGAGTAGTAAGTTAACTTGAGTCATGATTCTTAGTATGCTATGAGTATAATTTTGTTGTGAATGACACTAATGACATTGGGGAGGTATTATACAAACATAAATATGGTGTCGTATTGTAGCTATGGGTATAAATGGCTTTGAAAAGGAGTTTTGAGGATTGAATAATGTTTAACTCGAAGAAGTTTATTGTTATGATATTATGGTTGTTGCTATGATGTTTGGGAGTTGTTTATTATATGGAGAAAGTTGTCAAAATAAAGGAAATGCTGTCCAATTTTCGTTAGCCATTAGTCGCTTTAGTCTAAACATAAGCTGGTGTTAAACGATCTAATTTAGTACGAATTCTCTTGAATGTAGAGTTGTGAGCTTGGAAGGAGAACATTTAGTCATTAAGAAGACACAAAGGTATGTTAAGGCTAGTCCCTTTCTTTCAAAAAGGCATGAATCTTATATTACCATCTCCTACATATTTCCATGACCTTTCTTACATTCCAAAAGCTGAAAGTTCATGATTCTTAAGAGTTTCGTATGAGCTAGAGATTAGATATGCTCTATGAAAAAGATGATGATGATGATGCTATATCTAGAGATTCCAAAGCTTATGAAATGATGCTATTATGAGCTTGAATGATCTTATTGTATGATTCCATTGATGTTATTTCTTGTTGTGATCTCACTTTATGATATTAGTTCCTTCAAGGTGAGACGTAGCGATGATGGCTGTTACATAATATAATCGGAGGTTACCGACTTTACGTCACTCCGATAGAGTTATAGCTTTTACTTGAGCTCTCATGTATGCTTTATGTTATGTATATGTAAGAATACACCGTGCCTAATTGGCCGGACAGACACCACTACGATGGGCGTAGTGGGCAGCTTAAGATTACACCGAGCCTATCGGGCAGACACCACTAGTGGGTGGCATAAGATGTTTACCCCGCACGCGGGAGGCCCGGACGCGGGCTAATGATGATCACACCGTACATATATGGTCGGGCAGTTTATGTATGTATATATGATATGATGATGTTCTAAATATAAAAGTTAGAATGCATGACTCCACCTTAAAAGGCGATCAGTTACAGGTTATCTCTTCATCCTATGCTCTCTTATTTCTTGTTTATGTTGATATACATCCCTTACATACTCGGTACATTATTCGTACTGACGTCCTTTCTTTTATGGACGGACGCGTTCATGCCGCAGGTAGACAGGGAGACGTCACAGATACTTAGGAGCTTATTCAGCAGATTTGCAGGAGCACTCCACTACTCCGGAGTTGCAGTTTAGTGGTATATTCTTTTGTGTATATATTTGGGGCATGTCGGGGTCCTGTCCTGTCCTTATGATATCAGTACTCTAGTTAGAGTCTCGTAGATACTTATGTGTGGGCAGTGGATGTCTCATGATCTCTTCAGTGTATATTATGTACATCATTTTGTAGCCTCGTGGGCTTATGTGCATACATATGTTTTGGGAGACATTTGAAGATCGTTTCATTATAAGTTTTGTGTTGAGAATGATGCATGTCCAGGTTGAGTTTGATGGGAAGAATGATATGTGGTGCTCGGTAGGCTAGCACCGGGTGCCCGTCATGGCCCTCTAGTTGGGTCGTGACAGGTAGTGTGATGCCAAGTGTAACCGGACCTTTTTCGAAATTCTATTGATTCCGAGAGGTCTGGACAGTCATTTATGACTTGGTAGTGTGTTTGGTTCTTTTCCCAATGTAATTGGGAGCATTTTGAAACTTGGGTTGGGAACTTAGCTTTAGGCCATTGGGGGTTGACTTGGTCAAATAGACCTCCGTTGGGAAATTTGAGGCCACGGGTGAGTTCATAATGCATTTTTATGTGTGATTGTATATTTGTTTGTTATCTGTGGGGCCTCGGGTGATAGTCGGATTTCGGGATGAGATTGGTCAAAACCAGAATTTTCTAGTTTTGGTGTAGGCGCTGCAGCGGTACCATAATAGCCGTAGCGGTCACGCTATAGCACTTGGGAGACGGCTATAGCGGACTGGGGAGTTTTGGTGATTAGTCGTTGTAGCAGGTTCCTTGCCGCTATAACGGCATGCTGATTTGGGTGAAGGCAGCCATGGCGAGCCATCTATGAGCCATAGCGTGTGCGCTGTAGCAGCTCCATGACCGCTGTAGCCGTAGTCGGGTAGAATTATTTCTTTTTTCTCAAGTTAAAACCCTTAAACCCTATCACTTCTTCACATCACTTTTCTAAGCACTCTTTGGGGGATCAGAGCAACTTGTGGACTGATTCTTCTTGGAGGTAAGATCTATGACCCTAGCCTTCATCATTTGCCTTCCTAGATTCCTATTCCATGCCTAGAATCACAAGAATCTAGATAGAGAAGATGAGTCTTGTATTAAAATTCTTGAAATGGGTTGAGACTTCTAATATGGAAATTGGTGGTGAAATTGACTAGAATAACCATAGAATTTGATGAATTCCTTGTTATTAAGCTTATTTCTTCCATTAGTAATAGTTAATTTGAGGATTGAAGAATTAGGGTTCAAACCCAAATTTGGGGGTTTTGCTTATAATCCGAATTATGCTTAATCTTGAGTTGTTTTAGCAAATGATTAGTGGGTTTGACTAGAGCTTGAATTGCATGTTCCACCTTTTAATTTCTCGTTTTACCCTTGTGAGCCCGTTTCCTCAATTTCCTTGGGGTAAAATTTGACCTAGCTAGAAGTATAGCATTATGGGTGTCATTATTCTTGGATTTTAATATAGAATTCAATTATGAATAGACTTTGAGTACTTGGAGGCGTCACGAAAAGGCAAGGCCAAGGTGTGACGGTTCGAGGCTTCTGTTCGACTTTTCAGGTAGGTTACGGCCTACCTTTCGGTTAGCGGATTATATGTATAGTTAGTGATTGTTGGATAAAGCATGTAAACCTTCGCGTATGAAGTTGGGATGGAAGACTTAGGTTGGTGTTGTTGTGATTTATGGCTTGTTTCCTTATTGTGTTCTATTATGTTGTTGCTTATTGTGATTTGTTGGCTCGCCGCCACGTGATTGATTCTAGAGAGTTGATGTTTAGTGATTACTTGGGTGACGAAAAGCCTATTTATCATGAATAAGGTTGTGGGGAAGGAAGTAAGGATTTGATATTGTTATTGTGAGTGAGATTTGTGTCCATGTGTGGCACCATTGATTATATATTCTTGTTGGCATTGTTATCATGCATTCACTCATTCATATATATATTGGGATCGGGTAACACTGACTGGGATCGGGTTGCACGTACTGCAACACTGACTATTGGATCGGGTTATGCGTTCCGCAGCAGGTACATGGACTTAGCGGTCCCCCATGGGTCATGACTGTCGAGGCGATAAGATATTCCGCCCGAAGCGTGTGTGTATCATTGCATATGCATTGCATTCATCTTATACTTATTGATTGGCATTGTTTTGGACTTGTTGATTTTTCTTGGTGATACGCATACTTGGTAGTAGTTCTTGAGATATAGATCTGAGTTATAGTGGACTTGAGGTGATTTACTAGGCTTGGTGGTTTGGTACTGGTTCGATAATTGAATTATGTTGAGTGTTATCTGATTGTGAGCATGCCTACTTTTTCGGTCTCTTTCTTGTATATATGATTTTCTAAAAGCGTTGTCAGCCTATGATGCCTACTCAGTATGTGTTGTTGTACTGATTCTACTTTGCTGCATTCTTTCTGTGTGCAGAGTTTGTGACCGGATCGACTTCTGCGCCCCGTGACTGAGACCCGAGGCTTTCTGGCGAATATTCCAGGGTGAGCATTGGATGGATTCGTTGCCCGGATGCCTCTTCTTAGTTACTTGTCTTATTTGATATTCTGAGACAGTATTCCATTATCAGACATGTATTTATATTCAGACATATAGTATATGTAGTAGTGGCTCTTGTACGGCCTTAGACCAGATTCCTTGGGAATGTTGTATTATTTCCGCACTTATTTCCTATCCTTATTATTATCTATGTTTGAGACTGATATTCGATTGCCTTAATCATATTTATTGTGGTTGAATGAATGATTTGGGAAAAGGGTTCACCTACCGAGGTGGAAAATGGTAGGTGCCCACATGATTCCCCTAGTTGGGGCGTGACACCAAGTAGGATGAGGAAGGTTGAGGTGACTGTGGATGATGATGACGAGGATGATGCTTTCCCTTCACAGTCGCAGGGGCCCTCTGATTTGATAAGTTCTTAACTGCAGACTATTCGGGACCTGGTAGCCGGGATTCCCAAACCTCCCATAAACGCCTGTCTCTCAGGGTTTGCTGTTGGCCAGTTCACCAGAGAGGAGATGACACAATATCTGGAGGCGCAGAAAGAGCTAAATGCCTCCATTAGCTCCCTCGATTGAGCCTATACAACCATGGCGAAGGCCCACGGTGACCTCCGCCTGGAATTTGACAAGGAGAAGAAATAGAGCAAGTCGAGGGACAAGTTACTGGTGAGGATGTAGAGGGGCATCAAAGGAATCTTCAAGTCACTGAATTCGAAGGGACGACTTCTGGTCGAGGACACAGATGATAAAGAGAGATACTCTTTCCTGTCACAGGCCGAGGGTGGATCTAGTGAGGGTGGCTCCAGTGGTGGTGATAGCAGCGCGAAGAAAGAGGACGAGGCCCAGAGTACACCTCGACAGGCTTGAGCCCGTATAGTTTTTGTTCTAGCCCTTGTTGGGCTTTCATTTCAGACATTTTATTGCTTTGGTTATGAGACATTTAGATATTGGTTTTCTTTTGGTATTTGTTGTTTTTCTTTGGTTTGGATATTGGTTTTGTACCCTCATGGGGCTTTGGATATTTGTTAGACTTGCGCCCCTGTCGGGCTTTGATTTTATATGCAGGTGGTGTTATTTTGAATGGATTTGTGTAAAATTTGATGTTGAACAGATTTTGAATAAGGGACAGAACATCACTGGTTTCTGCCCAGGGGTTTCACAGACGCGGATTCGCTCACAGGTAAGCGTGAAGGGCTTCGCTTATGCGTACTCAGGGAATCTTCTTGGGTCTGCTTCTGCGAACAAGGTCATGCAGGCGCGGCCCTAGCCATGCTGCCATATATTCGCATTTGCGGCCCATCCTTCACTGATGATGCACTGCAGACGCGGGAGTCCTTCTCGCAGGCGCCAGACGGCAGTAACCAGAAAAGAAAAATCTGCTAAGTCTAGGAACTTTACACCACACACAACTCGTTAAAACTTTCTCCCAACAGGAACCAAGCATACCCAACACTCCCAAACACACTACACTTAGATACCAATTGGAATCGACTAGATACCAATTTGATTCAACTAGATACCAATTTGAACGAAGTGGAACGATAGGAGTGAAAGAAGAGAAGTTTCCTAAATGTCCTGTAGCTCCTCGCGGATGGATACGAACATCTACGTACCATTCCACGAGACTCTACACGACACAGCTCTTGTACTCGTGAGACCTGTAACCTAAAGCTCTGATACCAACTTGTCACGACCCAAAACACGGGTCATGCTGGCACCCACACTAACCCTCCTGGTGGGCGAACCCTTTCCAAATACAAGTACTCAAATTACACAATCTTAAAGAGAAACAATAAAATAATCATATCAACCACAATTTAAGTAGAAAAGATCAACGAAAGAAAATACTTTTATTAATTATACCGATTCCTAAAATCGGGTCTAGACTCATACAAGAGCTTTTATTACAACAACTTGAAAATCGATTACACCCACAACTAATTACAACCTCTGTCTTGAAATGAGAATTCAACACAAAGGCTAAAATGAACTCCGGGAAATCCTCGGAAGCTAACGGAATCTCGAACATCAAGCTGTTACAACTCTACACCCCAAAAGGGTGTAGCAAGAGTAGTATTAGTAAAACACACGTACTGGTAAGCATCATAGGCCGACATCAATTAGAAAAGCATATATAACAATCGGAAATTAACAGATAAGGATGATAGGAAATCAAGCGTGCAATAAAACACATCAACACAACAATTCACTACTCACAGTATAGAAAAAAATCTCCCTAAGCTCAGATCATAAACTAAGTACACTTCTAACCCTTAATGTACCTATCCCACCAAGTAAATACCACCAAAAAGGTAATCATTCAAGTAGTCCACGACCAAGGAATATATAAGATAAAAGGCAACATAAATGATGCAAAGTACTATGCGTGTGAATGGAATGACATGCAATGCAATGGCCAATACCTCAACCTGTACACACATGCTACAGATGGAAATATCGACGTCTCAATAGTCATGACCTATGGGGGACCCGCGAAGTCCATGTACCGTCACTGTACTGATTGAATTTACCGCCAGACTATGGCCCTGCCACTATACGTCCGCATATACCTCGGATCGATAGCAATAACAATATAACTTCCATCTATCTCTTTCTTTCCTTTTAACTGTTCCCATAACCTTTGTCTGTCAGCCGTTCCACAAATCTTCCAACATTTCCATCATATATGAATGTATGAATGCAAAATGAGAAATTAATGCAATCAATCCCAAGGAACATGCTATGGAATCACTAAGTACCATAATCCAATCAATGCTTGCATGAATCATCAATCGTCATGGGAACTTATCAATACGAGGTTACAAATTCTACAAATGAGTCTATCGCCTCTCACAACACCAAAATCACATAGTCAAATACACCACATGTCAATCAATGCATAAATAACTGCGACAAGCCCACATAATCAGAAATCATACCAACCTAATTGGAATCCATCCCAACACCATGTCCGAAGACCTAAATATGTTTTCTCCATCAACATCTACTAATTACATATAAATTCCTAATCGAAATCTAACTCAAGTAAGTCGTAACCTATCTCGAGGCCAAACAGGTGCCACGAACATCCATCCCTAGCTTCACCTTCCTTCTATGGAACTCTTTTGGATACAGTAACGTCGAACAAGGTAAGAAACTCATATAAGTAATGCGTAGAGAATATTCAAACTACCAAGACCCCAAAAGAGTTCTAAGAGACCCTAAGGAGAAAGACCCCGGAGCCACAAGGCAAAATCGGAACTTTTCTTTAAAACTCATCTACTAGAATCTCCAACAATCAACACCCTAAAGTTCATAAACATCTAACCCCCAATGAGGGTCCAATTCCCTTAAATACCAAAACTCCCAATTTCTAAGAAAAAAAACCCACACTTAATCCATTTGAGAAACCCAAGTTAAAACTTAGAGATTGGAGTTTGAAAGCAGTTTTCTCAAGCTAACAATAAGCTACTGATCGTCAAACACCAAGATTCCACTTAAAAGACACCATTTGCCCACCTAGGGTTTTGCTAATCTTAAAGGTGTTTCCCCAAATCCCTAAAATCCTAACATAAATAAAACAATGGAAGATAAGGACAATCAAGGGAAGAATGAATTAGGGCTAGGGGTTACCTCTCCAAGGACTCTTGAGCTCTTTGAAATCAGCTCCCAAACCAGCTCTTGAAAATATGATATTGGGTGAAAATGGGTTCCAATCCCGAAATGAGGAAATAAAAGCTAAGTTTGATTCAGCAATTTCCACTAACGCGGAAGCCCACTCCCCTACGCGCTTCCGTCTCTGCGAAACAGCTCTGCGGACGCGAGCTTATTAACTTCACAGAAATCTCGCCTACGCAGACCAAACTTTGCCGATGCGGGCTCGCAGAAGCGGCCCGCCAAACGCAGAAGCGGATAACCTGCTTCCAAATATTCGAAAGTTAGGGAAATTATTCACCCTTACCCGTAAGTCCCACATGCAATCGCTATCGGTGCGAACCCGAACGGGGGGTATTTTAGGGAAAAGAGAAGGACTGTCTGTAACAACCAAATGGGTCGTTACACTCTCGATAAGATTTGTAGATTTAAAACTAATGTAAATAAGAGTTAATTCTTAATAATTTAATTGGAATCAAATTACCACCCGTCAACAAAGGGATTTGCACGTGTGTAATTCATGAGTAAGATCAAACAAGCATGAGAGGAGCACGCCGTCTGATCTAAAATGAATAAATAAAAGCCCTCTTTCTAAAAATTTAAATTTGTGAATATGATTCGTAGATTGTAATTAGTAAATATTTAATATTAAAAAAATTATTATGCTTATATCAATTCAATAAAAACATAAGAAGCGTCTTCTTATAGCTCTTTAATAACTGCTAAATCGTAATACACATTCTCACCTCAATTTAATATTTCACCATGATAAATTGATATAATTTAGAAAATAAATTTCACTGAACTTCTTTAACCATTAATGGTTGAAAACAATACTCCCTTTCCATTGAACTTGGATAATATCAATCATCTCTCTAATCCATCCTGTTCGAAAATGCGCACATGAGAAGTCATCTTTCCATCATAGTGAAAAAGTAGAAAATCACCCCTCTCCAGATGTTTGCTCCCTTGGAAACTTCTTCCAGCCACCATGGAAGAACAACCCATTTTCATCCTCGTGTAGTTTCATGTTCCAATACTTGCCACAAGGTCCTTTCACCAAATGTTGTTTCTGCTGCTTTTTATGTTATATGTTTCATCAATTCTGGTAAAATTTTCTACCAAAAAAAAAAAAAAAAATATATATATATATATATATATATATATATATATATATATAACAATGAAGTCAATATCACTGTTACTTGTCCTTTTAGCATAAACAAGGATAAGAAATAGAAGGGTACGTAAACCTTTAAAAAATAGAAGTGTATATTTTTTTACTTCTTTTATCTTTTGTCAAATGTCTCAAAATTCAATATTGTATCAGAAATAATATATATCCAAATGTTTAATGTGAGAAAATAATTACGCAGCACGTGAAGAGCACGTCAAGTTGAGTTCAAGTATCACTTTCACCCATCAATAAAAATATATCCACATGCTAAATTCAAGAAAATAGGATCAAACATGCACAACAGCACGTGAGGATAACAATGTAAATCTAAAAGAAATAAATGAAAGCGGTCAATTTTTTGATAGTTATAAATAAAACTTGTCGATCTATTTAAAATTTACACATAAAAAGTCACTCTTAATGATTATAGAAAAAAATTGATTTTTAGTTTCTAGAAATTTATTTCAACTTATTTGTAAACCAAACTAGATTATTTATGATATATTGCCACGTAGCGGTCGAGAAACTGCAATCGTTACAATCATGCTTCAATACATGTAATCATAGTACTTAAATCTTTTCTTCCATCTTAATTCTTGCATAATCTAAGCGCACATGGAACTGCAATATTGTGAATCTGCAATACTTTGGGACAATATAAAAACAGATCCATGTTATTCGCAGACGGCATAGTATTGATCGAGGATCCCATGTCCTTGTAAATGAGAGCTCTATTTGTTCTTCAGTTTCCATAATAACTTTAAAACTATTACCTTCGATCCTGCATAATAGCTGATTATGAACACTAATGTAGAGATTCTGATAAGTTAATTATATGCATTGTTAAAGTAACTGAGTTGACTACTCGTTACATGAACTCAACATATGCAGAGTGCTAACTTAAATTATCTCTACTTTTAACTTCACACGATTATTTTCTCCAACTAACACAACATTGTTATTTATCTTTGTCACTAGAAAACTTAATCAAACCACTCTCCAATCTGCTAATATAGTTATTAATCTTTGATATAACACATATTAAACATTTCTCCTCACCAACCAAACATTTGAAAACATTTTCAAGGTAAACGTTTTCCATGGAAAACGACTTCCGTCATACCAAACACACTTAGAAAAAGAAAAAAGAAAAAAGAAGAAGAAGAATTGTTGCGATTTAGTACCCTCCATTCAAGCTTGGGTTGTTGAGCTCCAGTAGATTTTCAATCCCATTATATTGAATACCAATGATATTTCCTCCTGGATTTGTCAATCTTAGTTGGAATATGCCATTATCTATTACCACCTGCACTGGATAAAACAGATCAAAATGGCTCTACTGGGTGATCAAAACAATGACTATGAGTTTTTCATGTTGCATTGAAACAAAAATATGGCTGTGATGAGTGTAGGAAATACCAAAAGCTTATTCCTTGGCAAAGATCATAGTCATCAGTGTTTGTTTAAAGAAGACCCCTTTTTAGAGCCTGTTTGGCCTAGCTAATTGAATTAAAGTAGCTGATAAAACACAAGTACTACAACACTTTTAGGTATTGAAGCTAATTTTGTAAATAAACAATAGAAACAAATCCGGACCAGATTAAGGCTACCATCACAAATAACATTATTATCAAAAGGGTGCATGCCTTTTCATATGTATAGCAACAAAAAAACAAAAACAAAAAATACAAAACAGAGGAGGTAACCTCACTGTAACTATTTACTTGATTGGAACAGGCTTCAATGTGTGAAAAATAGAATTGCTAGTAAACTCATAAAAAATGAGGGATATCCCACTCATAACATCTATAGTTAACATTAGGGAACATCAAGTGAAGTATAGGTTTTGTACATGCCTCTACTCACAGAGAAGTAATGTTTAACAATTTTCATCCTAAAGGAAATTCATTCTATCCATATTAAGTTCTCCTCTCACTTTCTAAGGAAGATGTTGGTTTTGAAAAATCCAGGTGACTACATTGCAACTCATAATATGTCTGCAACTTTGTTTTCTTTCCTGAAGAAGGGTCGGATCTTCCATTCATCAAGCTGGTCCAGGTCCAAAGATTCTAAATCTAATGATCTGCAAGACGTAATTGTTTATTGTTTATTCCTGTTTCCCCAATAGCACCCTAGTTTATTTATAATTTATACTGTTAGGTGACTTTATGTGCGCGCAGCACAACTCATCTCTTAATTTAATTTTAAGTTTTATGTAAGATAAATTTAAAGATATCTATATAATTACGTCATTTATAAGACAATTACAAGTAAATCTATACTATAAGAACTAGTACCTGATTATTTGACATAATTAATAGTATTATTATTAACTAACACAGTAAATTACTAAGAAGAATCCGTAAAATATCAGTACATGTAACTTAAATCTTAAAAATTTTGGTTCGCTAATAGACTAATGAAAAAGCTCAAAGGTGCATGTTATAATGTGCTACATATGCAACTCAGCCAAATAGGAATGCAAAAGTAAAACCACCTTGAAGGGAATCCAACGTAATGAACACCAAAACCATAGTTCGCACAAGCAACAACTAACATGACAAAAATAATAAAAGAAGAATTGAAGCTTTATTCTTGCTTTGAAAAAGACAGCTTTTGGTATAGTTACGTAACCATATGTTCGACCTACATGCAAACACCCATTTTTTTATTTTAGTTTCTTGAGAATTCATATGGAGTCAAAGCTCATTATTGGCTTTATTGCCAGAAATGCAGAGGTGTTAACGAACTAAACTAAAACTAAAAAGAGACCAAAGCAACAAACTATAACTAAAAAGAGACCAAAACAACAAACCATAACTAAAAGATTCGTTCATTAACATAAAGTGCGAAACCCCAAAGTGATGCCAAATGCGAAGAACAACAACAACATTCAATTTCAATATTTCATTCTATTTCAATTCAAAGCCCTAAAAAAAATAACATAATATAAACCCCAAAACAACTATTGAACACTAAATAAAGTTATCAAATCTACTAAACATAGAAGGTAATGTAACTAATAACATGGTATTAAAATACAAGTTTGGGCACTAGTTCAATTTGGGGGTTGTGTTCATGAGATTGAGGAAGAAAAAAAAAATACCTGAGATGGCGGCGTCTGGTGGCGACGATTGCTGGTCGAAAACGGCGTCTGGTGGCGACGCTTGCTGGTCGAAAACGGCGGTGGCTGCGGCGTTGACCGTCTAAGGAGGGGCGTGGGGCAGTTGGGTGGTGGGATGGTAGAGAGAGGAGAGAGGAGAGGGAGAGAGAAAAGAGAGAGAAAGAGGAGGGGGAAAAGGAAAAGAAAATTAAATAGACTAGATCTGGTCTAAATCTTTTGAAATTTTCGACCACATGTGGTCGAAAATAATTAAGTCAGATTTGACCGACTTTGACTTAATTATTTCGACCATATGTAGTCGAAATTGGATTTTTATTTTTATTTTTTAATTAATTATTTTATACTTATATAATTTAATTATGTATAAAATGTTTTTTTCCCATTTATTATTCGTATAAAAATTAATTTCGACCACATGTGGTCGAAATGCATTTTTCCTGTTAAAAAATCGACTCGGTGTGGTCGAAATTCTATAAAAAATTAAATAAAAATTAAATTCTTTAAATTTCGACCACCCGTGGTCGATTTTTTTTCGACCAAAAGTGTGGTCGAAATTTTTAGGTCGAAAATGCCCATTTTTTTTAGTAGTGGAGACACGTGGCAAAGATAATGATAGACTAGAGATTTGGAGATAGGCCCTAGAGTTTAAAGGCTTTAGGCTGAGTAGGACTAAAATAGAGTACATGTAGTGCAAGTTCAGTGTCGCATCATAGGAGACAGATAGGGCAGTGAGGATTAATATACAAGTCATCCAAGAGAGGAAGCTTCAAGTATCTTGGGTTGACAATTCAAGAAAGTGGGGAGATAGACGAGGATGTCACATATTCGTATTGGAGCGGATTGGATGAAATGGAGGCTCACATGTGGGGTCCTATGTGATAAGAACATGTCACCGAGACTCAAAGGTAAATTTTATAGAGTGGTTGTTAGACCGACTATGTTGTATGGGGTGAACTGTTGGCCAATCAAGAACTCGCATTCAGAAGATGAATGTAGCATAAATGAGTATGCTTGGATGGATGTGCGGGCATACTAGAAGAGACCAAATTATGAGCGAAGATATACGGGGCAAGGTGGGAGTAACTGCAGTGGTAGACAAGATTATATTCTCATTGAACCTCCCCTGCCTGTCACATAGATATTTTCACATGTGTAACTGATGAGTAAGAACAAAACAAGCATGTGTGGAGCACGTTGTCTAGATCTATAATAAGCAAATGAAAGTGTTTACTCTCTAATAATTTAAATTTACGAATAAGATTGTCAATCTAAAAGAATTAAATGAAAGTTAAATTTATGAATAAGTGTTTGCTCTCTGATAGTATATGTACTATTTGTAGATCTAAATTAATAGTAAAATGAGTTAACTCTTAACGATTCAAGTGTCAGGTCAAGTTTCACCTCCACCCACCAATAATAGATATTTGCATATGTGTAACCAATGAGCAAGCTCAAAACAAGCGCATGTGGAGCACGTTGTTTGGATCAAAAATAAATAAATTAAAGTGTTTACTCATAATTTGAATTTATAAATAAGATTTGTATATCTAAAAAATATAATAAATGAAAGTTCTCACTATCGATAAGATTTGTAGAGCTAAAACTAATATTAATAAAATTTAACTCTTAATAATTTAAGTAGAGTCAAGTTACCACCTGTCAGCAAAGGTATTTGCACGTGTGTAATTCATGAGTAAGATCAAACAAGAACGAGAGGAGCACGTGCACGTTGTCTGATCTAAAATGAATAAACAAAAGCTTTCTCTCTACCAATTTAAATTTATGAATATAATTCGTAGACTGTAATTAGTAAAACTGAATATAAAATTATTATGCTTATATCAATTCAATAAAAACATAAGAAGTGTCTTCACATATCAATTAAATAACTACGAAATCGTAGTTAATTAATACAAATTCTTACCTCAATTCAATATTTCACCATGATAAATTGATATAACTTAGCAAATAAATTTCACTCAACTCCCTTAACCTTTAATGATTGAAAAATGATACTCTCTTTCCATGGAACTTGGATTATATCAATCATCTCTCCAATCCATCCTGTTCGAAAATGCGCACATGGAAAGTCACCCTTCCATCATAGTGAAAAAGAAGAAAATCACTACTCTCCAAATGTGGCTCCCTTGTAAACTTCTTCCAGTCACCATGAAAGAACATCTTATTTTCATCCTTGCGTAGTTTCATGTTCCAATACTTACCAGAAGGTCCTTTCAACAGTGTTGTTTTTGCTGCTTCTCTCTCTAGGAAAAAATATATGTGGTAGCAAATGTTAATTATGAATTATGATAGTTGTAAAGGGCGATTCTGCAAAACAAGAAAAAATACTGGCTACTCTTACAATTACAATCTATGTGTATTTTTATTTTAAGAAGAACAAAAAAGTACGTAGTAATTTACTTGAGAGTTTCAATGAACAAATTGACGTGCTATTTTGTTGAATAAATGAAAGCGGTCAATTTTTTAGATAGTTTTAAATAAGACTTGTAGATCTATTTAAATTAACACATAAAAGGGTTGTCTATTAATTAAATAACCCACCGTTTGAACCACCCCAACCCAAAACCGAGAAGGACAAGACGAAGTATCCAACAGAGCTAATGTTGTTTCCAATATGTCTATTCTTATGTTCCGCAATCCCATCTTGTTCCGGTGTATGCGGGCAAGACCGTTGAGCCAAAATTCCTTTATTTTTAAAGAAATTGAGAAAAGACTGTGGAAGTAAAATCTCCACCTGAATCTGATCGAAAGATCTTAACTAACTTTTCAAATTGCTTATGAATAAATGAAACAAAATTCATAATGATCATAGGAACTTTGCTCTTGTTTCTAATAAAGAAAAACCAAGTAAAACGTGAAGCATTATACTGTCAAGACCCAAATTCCAAAGTCGTGAAGGCACCTACCCCCACCCGGTAGGTGACCAATCCACAACCTATTAAGCCAATTATAACAATTATATTATGTGGAAAGAAACAAGTAAAGTCATTGAAGAGTCATAAACTAAGTCTCATATTCATAATTATGCG
Source organism: Lycium ferocissimum (assembly GCF_029784015.1). Classification (NCBI taxonomy): domain Eukaryota; kingdom Viridiplantae; phylum Streptophyta; class Magnoliopsida; order Solanales; family Solanaceae; genus Lycium; species Lycium ferocissimum. The sequence continues at coordinate 58,780,493 of NC_081348.1, read as the reverse complement.
AAATAAGTACAACCACACAAAACCTGGTGTCACAAGTACAAGAACTACTAGGATAGCAAATACAAGTCTAGAATATCATCCGAATACACTGTCTGAATAGACGATAAGACAGAATAATGTATTTTTAAAAAGAGAGAGAATTTGATGCCACAGATCAACTAGTAGCTCATCCCGAATCCTCCAAGACAGGCTTCTCAATGATCGATGAAGCCTCGAGCTACATTAGTGCTGGCGATAGACTCTGCACACCAAAAAAAAATGTGCAGCAAGTGTAGAGTGAGTACGGGAAATCAAAGTGTACTCAGAAGCATCGTCGACCGACCCTAAACTAAAACGGAGATGACGGTTGGTCTTCAATATTACTTCCACTTTTAACCGTTGTTAGTCTATCATAATAATAATCACAATAATCACGGTTACAAACCTAGGTAAGAAGCCTCTAAGTCCTCGAGTCTGTCTTAGTAACTAAATAAGAAAGTGAATACAATTCAATCAATAGTTTAAGCACGCCATCCAAACAAAGAACCAATGAGATGATATGATATACAAATGTTATGCAATGCAAGGCCTTTCCATCACCGGTGCACACACGTTTAAATACTATGAATCATGACCCGTGGGGGACTCGCGAGATTCATATACCATCCGAAATCATTTCCCTTCGGGTTCCTCTCCTCTTTAGGCTTCCAAATCATCATACTCGACCTGTAGGCTCACATTACCTGTCACTAGCCAATTTGGCTCATATCATCAACATCACTGCGTCCGAAACCATTTCCCCTCGGACCTTACACATGTATCCTCAAATATTCAAGAATTACCATATAAAGCATGACTATGACATGCACAGCAATCAAGCTAAGCAATAAAGACTCAATCTTTAGCTCTTTTTCACTTTTAAACGAGTATTTCAAAATGATGAGAACACATAATCACAAGTAAGACAGCTAATAAGCATAGAAACAATAAGCAAGGGATCTCATTTCCCAATTACGAATCACAAGTCAATCTATGCTATCAGCTGATGCCAAAAGCATGGCATTCAGACTAGACTATACAATGGAAATTATACAAATACCCATAACATGGCACCGGTACCCTATAAATTGCTCATCACCTCACAAGTAACCCCCCCCCCCCCCTTTCAGAATTACCCTATTACTCCCTCTTTATTAGTTCATTTTAAATCAGCCACGACGCTTTAAATGCAGTCAAGTAAGGTCTCAACCTGCCTTATTGAGAATCTGAAGCCCAAACGATCAGCACATGGCCTTTCCCTTCTTCAAAGCCTCCGAACGATCCCAAACTATTCAAATACGTAATTTACGTTAGTATATGAGTCGGTAGACACCCATATTGCTATGATAAAAATTCGGGTCCAAGAAATCACCCAAAAAGCCAATCCCGAGCCCCGAAGGTTAAAATGGTAATTTCGTTGCAAAATTAGGTCTAATATAGTCAAAATAGTACTCTGCGAGGTCAAAAAGGTAACCTCGAGCCCTCAAGGGCAAAATAGGAATTTATATGAAAATCGATTTACCATAACTTATATAGTCTAGATGTAGAAAATCAACCAGTTTCATCCATGAATCGATCCCCAAATCAATATTTTTCATTCTCTTATCCTTAACGCTCAAAACCCCAACTTCTACAACCCAAACACGGATAAAAACAATAACCAACGGAAATAATCATGGGGAAACAACAAAATAAAGGTTAGATACTTACCCCCTTGTTGAGACGAAATAACGCCACAAAAATAACCTCAAACGAAGCTCTAGAACTTAAGATATGCTCAAAATACTAAATGGACGAAGTCTGAATTTTAAGTACTCAACGGTTTCCTCTTCCGCGGCTAAAGGTCACACCTGCGGCCTACCACGTATCCTTTCCGCACCTATGAACCATTTTTTGCACCTGCAGAGTCGCAGGCGAGGACCCACTTCGCAGATGCGAAACACCAGCACCAGCAATGCTCGGCGACACTAAAATGGGCATAACTCCCTTATACAACGTCGAAATTCAATGATTCTTTTTGCTATGGTTCCGTAATTATGGTACGGATCCAATAAAAACAAAAATCAAAGGTTGTTTGCCCAATATTGTACCCTTTATCGCCAAAGAATGACACCAAAACTTCAAACACGAGCGTGACACAACCCAAATCCATCCGAAACTCATCGGAATCTCACCAAAACGTGCGGACAAGTCCAAAATAATCATACGAACTTGTTGAACTTTCAAAACATCAACACAGGCTTGTCTTGACCCATTGTTGACTGTGGTCAACTCGAAATCATCTCAAAAACTAGTTTCTCGGCCATCCACCTAAATCACACCCAAACCTCTCGGTAACCGAACCAACGACTCTACTAAGTCATAAATCACATTTTGGACCTAATGGAAATGACAAAACTTCAAAAAAGACTCATTTACCCCGGTGTTGACTTTGGTCAACCATTCTCATTTCTTAACTTAAGAATTTCCAAAATATCCTTTTTCTTACCCATAATTCACCCGAAAACTTTGAGTATTGAGTCATCCATCCCGCAAGTTATAAATATCAATATGAAGCTAACAGAACCAACAAATTTCCAATCTGGGTCTTATTTCTTCCTGTGACCATCTTTTCGTCCTAAATAGGCATATTAAATGCTAAAACAGACTTAATTATCAAAAACCAACCAAACGAATTCTAAAATTAGCTCTGTCAATTTCTACAGGTCATAAATAATATTACAAATCTAAATGGAATCTTTAGATCGCCAATCAGAGCATGTTTTTCCCAAACAATCAATTAATCTAAATAATTAAATACCGGGATTTCCAAAATAAAACCTTCTCCCAAAGTGGACCAAATGATATTCGTTTGACTTCAAATTTTGTAAGCAAGTCAAAATAATTATTACAACGCTTCTGGAATAGACAACACGCAACATAGAGCATCGGTGCTCAAAACGACCAACCGGATCGTTATAGATACATCGCTATGAACTAAATCAAAAGGTGAAGCATATGTAGTACTACTAGTAGGAAAAGAGAGCTTGTGACTTTTGGAAGAGGCACAACTTTCACACAGCAAACTAGAAACAACACCAAGAGCTTGTGTATCCCACAACAAATAAGACTTGAGCATGAAAGCTAGGTGGTGAGAATGAGGATGACCCAACCTATTATGCCACAGGGCAACCAATTTATTTGAACAAGAAATTAAACTTCATCCACCGAAACCAAAAGAAAACATGTAAACTTCTCAGTACCAACCTATTTGTGGAAAAATAAGAGTCCCACCTTACGTCCCTTTACTATGATTCGTCCCGTTGTCACACTCTGAATAATACAACTAGATTGTGAGAATAAAGCAATATAGCTTTGGTCAATAAACTGACCAACCAAAATAAGATTAGCGGTCAAATTAGGAAACAAAGGACATCTAAAAGTGAAGCAACTGAACCAGAACTAAACGGAAGTAAAACATGACCATTAGCAGTAACAATCTCAGTAGGCGATTGTAACGGATAAATATTAGATAATTGTGGAGCATCACCCATCATATGATTACCAGCACTGCTATCTATATGCCAAGATTTAGAAGGTATAGCTACATCATTTTTACCTTGTACGGATGCTCGAAGGATGCAGGCTACAACTTTTTCCACAAGTTTAGTCATGCAGGCCATATCGAAGAAGGGAAGCAGCAGCTGGTTGCTTAACCGCCTCTATCTCCAAAGCTTTGTGGCGGGTGGGAATCGCCTAGCGGGATAGGTTGGGCAATCAGCTAGCAGATGGCCCAATTCACGATAGTAGTTGCAATATATAGTTGGGCCTGATTATTTCTTAGGGCACCAGGTTGCAATATGGCTAAAGCCCTAGTACCCATAATTATGGATTTATTTATCACATGGAACACATCGTGAAGTAGGCCAGTAATTTGGTCCAGCAGCAAGATCAGCCGTCAGTGGATGTGTACACAACACCAGAGAAAATGAAAGCCGGATTTCTTGCAAGACGACGGCCACTCTTGCGTACGTATAAAGCGAGCTTGTCGATTCAAGATACTATTAACGGACATGATCAAATTCAGGTCTTAACATCATAAGAAACCTGACAACCCTAGACTGCTGTCGTTCACCATGTATCTCTTTCAATACCGCAACGGAAAGAGTGGAAGGGGCGCCTGATATTGCTCCAACCACACCATGAATCTGTCGTAGTAGCTACCAACGTCTCTGTCACCTTACTCATAGGCACCTAGGTTTTGTTCTAGTTCAAAGGTTCTTTCCAAGCTTCGTTGACGATGAAGCCGGTGCACATAAGACCACATATTAGCCGTGTCTTATACATCCGAAACACTGCAGCAATGTCGTCTGGCACAGATCTTACCTTCCATCCAATTACCTTACCGTTGGATATAGTCTACGGCTTTTTGTTTATCACATCGGATGGCATTTTGGACGAACTATCGAGAAATCCAAAGAGACCATTCCCTTGGATAGACACCCTAAAGTGAAACTCCCAACTGGAAAATTTCTTACCGGTTAGCTTGGTCATCACCAACTCAGACAATGAGGAGAGCTTCGATTTCATCATGAATAAGATCAATGAAAACAATAACGAGCAAGGAACCACTAAATCAAAAGAAAAATAGGAAAACACAGAGTGCGGAAGCAAGATATGAAAACCAGGGTAGGAAACCTGTAACGACCCATTCGGTCGTTATGGAATTTTCCCTTTTTACTTCAGAAAAACACCTTTTCGAGATTTCTTTTATTTACGTGTATTTTGGTTCTCAAGAATAAGTGGTGTGGTTCTGAGAAATTTCGAGTTCCCTAAGTAAATTATGCGGGTAAGGTTTAATCTTTAGACGACTTTGGAAAATCAGTGGGAAATTCCAATTCTGTTACAGGCGGTTTGCCTCTGTGCATGTTTGGGCCACATCTGCGAGCCCGCTTCCGCGGTTCTTCTTGCGCCTCTGCGGAAATCTAACTGTATAAGTAGACTCGCGTCTGTAGATTGTTATCCATAGGTGCGGTCTCGCCTCTGAGAGGAAAGTTTCGCGCCAGCAGATATCGCTGAACAGACCTAGCATTTATTTCCCTAAATTGGGATTGGACCTCATTTTCAACAAATTACATTTCCTTAGCTTGTGTGGGAGAAAGTTCAGAGGATTCCTTGGGTTCTTGGAGAAGGGTAAGTTCTAACCTTCATTTCTTGACTTCCTTTCTATCTTTATCCTTCCCTTTTGTTAATGTCTAGTGAGGTTTTGGGATGGGTGAAAAAGTCCCTTTTTGGTTTTGGAGTTGAAAACCCTGGGTGGGTAAATGGTTTCCATAAATTAGAATCGTGGGGTAATGTAGAGGATTAGCATCTTCATTAGCTTGGGTAAGTCTTTTAACTCCAATCTCAACTCTAAAATGGATTTTCAAATGGGTTAATTTAGGTTTCTTGGACTTTGAGAATTTTAGTGGATTACAGGATTGGAAGGCTCATTTGGGATTAGATAAGTATGACACTTAGGTTGTGGATCGTTGGGACTCCTAGTAGACTGACTTTCCGTTAAATATTTGATTTTGCCCATGTGCCCGGGGTCACTTTTAGTGCCATTTTGGGGTTATTTCAAGTATAGGGGTATAAATATCGTTGGCATCTTTTCTAACTTCGAATATTTATTTATTAGACTCAAAATGGTTTGGACAAATTACGAAATGAAAAGACTTTGACATGAAGGTTCATGACTCGTGCTCGGCAATCGAGATAGGTTACGGCTTACCTTTCTTAGACTTTAATTAGCAAATTGCATGTGTTATGTAGTTATTGCTAGGAAAAGAATGATAGGCCTTTGGGCATGGTTGTGGTGTTAAATCTAATGGTTTGGTATGATTTCTGATTATTTGGGCTTGTCGCTGTACTTTATGCAATTATTGACATGTGGTGTACTTGACTACGTGGTTATGGTGATGTGGGGTGTGCTAGATATATTTGTTGTGACCTTAATTGAATATTTGATACATTTCCATGATGGTTTTGATAATTCGTGCAAGAATTGATTTGGCATTATGGTGCTTATGAATCTCATATCATATTTATTGGTATTGATTACATATGATTCATCATTCTTGCATTCATACATGATGAAAGAGTTATGGAACAGATTCGATATGGAAAGAAAGAGAAAGATGAAAGTTACATTGTTAGTGCTATCGATCCGAGGTCTGTACCGCACATATAGTGGCAGAGTCACAATCCGAGGTATGTTCCGGAGTGGCTAGTACATGGACGTCGCAGGTACCCTATGGTTCATGACTATTGAAGCGACAAATGCTTATAGCATGTGTGTACAGGTTCAAGTTATTAGCCATTGCATTTCATTCTCATTGCACTTCTCATTATCGCATCATATATTATCTTATCTGTTTCTTGTAGGTGTTGTCCTATTGTGTGATCCATGGTTGCGGAGTTTCATAGAACTTGGCAGACTTGTGGATTAGAACCCTAAACCTAGGCTATGACTTGATTATTTAGGACTTTTCATGCCAGTGGATTGTCGTTGATCATTGCATGGTATATTTTCTCATTGATTTCTTGGTGGATGACCTAATTGAGTTATGACTTTGTAAGGACCCGTTAGGTCATTTTGGTTGTTTTCGTGTTTCTGCATATTTTGCCCTTGTGAAACCACCCTTATACTTGTTTTGGGAATTTGCTAAGTCAAGTAACATTTAAGTGTTAGGTTGACTTTAGGCATATTCGGGGCTAATTGCGTCTTTTGAGATTTTCGTCAGTTCCATTAGCTTCAGGATGTCGAATATAGGCTGTTTGAGTGTTTGGTTCAGTTCCTGAGGGTCTTGGGGGCGTTTTGGTCATTTGGTTAGAAAGTTGGCTTTTGCTCATTCGGGATTGACTTGATCAACGAGACCTCTTTAAGACATTCTGAGTGCGCGAGTGAGTTCGTAGCGCATTTTTTCATGTGTCTGCATATTTGGTTTGTCTCGGGGAGGTTCCGAGAAAGTCTCGGGATTTCGTGTGATGGAAGTCAAAAACCAAATTTTTCTGGTTTCTGATGTTCGCGCAGGCGCAAACGGTGTCCCTCCCTTGCAGACACGCTCTGGCAAGAGGAGGCCTGCAGGAGAAAAGGACTGCGGGATTAGTCTTGGTCCGCCCCTACGAAGGAATTCCTACAGGTGCTTGTGCGCAGTAGCGGGATGAGATCCGCCGCTGCGAGCTTAGGCCACTTTGGGGAAATGCGCCATGGCGTGGTCTCTTCCGCCAGTACGTGTTCGCCGATACGAGCTTAGGTGCGCAGATCGCTGAACAGAATGTGGTTTTTAGTATCTTTTTCTTTTAGACTTCCATTCGAAAACCCCTCAGTTTGAGAGCATTTTTGGAGGAGAATTGAAGGCAATTCAAGGAAGAATCATTGGGTAACTCTCCTAACTTGGCGTTATGACTATTTCCGTGATTTAGACCCATAACCCATGCTTAGAATGTCGATTTTAAGAGATTAATTTGAAGGGTTTTGGAACCCAACTTGAGAATCTAGGGTTTTAGAAATTGAGCATGATTTAGTGAATGTTTTTGGATGATTTTCAGTTTATGGGTTATTTTGAGTATAAGGATCATGATTCTAGGTTCAATTTACTATTTTGCCCTTTTGGGTTCGGAATCCTAAATTTAGGGATAAATTTGGGGGTTTTGGATTATGTAGCAATATGGGTATTGATAGACTCGTATTCTAACGAATAACCTTTATTTGACTAGATTTTGTTTGTTTGGAGATTATTCGGAGTGGAAAGTGGGCGTTGTGACTCGAGAGTCGGCATTCCAGGCATGTTGAGACCTTGAATTCTTTCTTAAATGTGTGTGTTGGCTAAAATGAACCTAATAAGAGGGAATTTGGGCGAACTAAGGGGGTTCCGATACTTGTGAGGTGACGAGCACTAGTATCGGATACCGGTCATCATGTTATGGGTATTTGTGCAATTTCAATTGTATAGTTGGTCTGAATGCCATGCTTTGGGCACTAGCTAATAAAATAGTACGATCCGTTAGGATCCATGATTGGGGTTCGATGCCCGTACTTTATGTCTATTATTATTATTGCCTGTCTTGTCTGTTTGTGTGTGCATATCACTCATACATCCTCGTTGAATTGAAAGAAAGTAAAAAGGTGAAGCGTTTATGATATTGAGAACATTATAATAGATTTCATGCTTTTGTACTTGTTCTTGACTTGATGCATGCCATATTCATGCTTTTCATGTATCTATGCATACGATTTAAGGATATGATTGTGAGTTCGATGGGATCTTGTTCCGGACGAGTGATGAGATTTTGGTACGTTCTATTGGTACTTGAGCCCGATTGGCTATGAGACAAGTTATTGAGATATGATGTGATTGAGGTAGTGATCTGAGGAAATTATCGGAGCGGCGATATATGGGCCTCATGAGCCCCCCATAGGTCATGATTTGTTAATATTCGAACGTGTGTATATCGGGAAGTGGAAACAAGGTCTTGCATTGCATTTGCATATCATTCATCCATTTTCTTATATTTTTGTGGTGATTATTGGTACTGTTTTGCCTTACCTTGAAATTCTATCTGTTATGTGGGTTTAGCTGTTATTATGACTGTCTTGTATTTGGACTAATCACGGACAAGTGTGGTTATGATGTCGAAGACCAACCCTCGTCTCCATTCCGGAAAGGGTTGGTCAAAGTTGCATGCTAAGTACCCATTATTTATTGTACTCACGCTGCACTGGCTGTACTTTTTTTTGTGTGTAGACTCGATCCCTAGCATGACTGGATGCCGCAACTACCAGGTTCCCTGCTAGAGCGTTGCTTGAGAGGCCGGGGTGAGCTCCTCGGATTAGGGATGGCTCCAGACTCTTCTTATCCTTTATTTCTGTCTTCTTCATTTCAGACAGTTTCCTTATGTATTCAGACTATTTTTACTCTTAGTAGTCCTTGTATTATGGTGACATCGTATTTTGGGGAAAGATTGTAATAATTACTTAAGTATTTAATATTGTTAAGACTTGAAATGAGTTGTATGCTTATTTTCGCTTATAATATTTCCGATTATTTTGGGTTGTTAACGGTTGGTGTGAGCTTACTAGTACGGTGGGACTAGTACCATCACAACTTGGTAAATTGGGTCATGACAGACTTGCTTGTAAGGCCCTTTTGACTTGACGAACTTGAGGATTAGACATTACACTTAGGCTTTTGATCCGAGAATATTGAGACCTACTGTGATTATTATTGTTGTGAATTGCCATCTGAATGTACTTAGTGATTGTACTTGACTATTTATCTGTTCCACTTGCTGATTTCTGCATTTCATATGCGTTAACTAATCTTAGTCGGCCTATGATGCTTACCAGTACGTGTGTTTCATTGATACTACTCTTAATACATCCTTTTCGGTGGGTAGAGTTGTTCCAAGTAAATGTTCGAAGTATCGAAGTAGAATCCGAGGTCTTCCACAGAGATGTTCTGGGTGAGCCCCTAGCCGGTTCTGCTTCCCGAAGTCTCTTCCTATATACCCGGTCTATTTTACTTTTACAGATAGTGTTTACCATTTTGGAGTCTGTATGTCTTTTCAAATCTTGTAATTTGTCGTAGAAGTTCTTATACCGTGTGAGATTAGATTTTGGGAAATGTATTTATAAAAGTCTTGTTTGTTACTTAATTTATCACTGTGATTAGATTATACTCTTAATTATTTTAATTCTGCACTTGTTTTCTAAAAAGAGGTAATTGACTTGGGATTAGTACGCCTACTATAAGGGATAGTGTAACCACGACCTGCCATTTGGGTCGTGACAAAACCGATCAAGGAAAAAAGCAAGAATAGATACCCTAAATCGAGTAGACTTATGTTACCATGATAGAATTGTAAAGTGATGTATTCACACTTTCTGAATGATATTCACAATAGAATAGGTAGTTCATTTATACAACGTATAGTTACTCAACCCTAGCTAATTATGCTATGTAATTAGTGCTATCTACAAGCTAATTATTAATACAATACAATTGTTACAATATGGGCCTTGACTAAGCCCATAGGTTAACTAATATTAGAATATATAGAAAAAGTACACCAAGGCCTTCTCTTTTATTTACTTCCCGTTCCCCTATCCACTCCACATCTCCAAATTAAAAAGAAAAGAAAAAATTAAGAAAAAACTTCTTCATTCTGCTAATTGTTTTGGTAGTACCATGTAAAAGTTGATGCTAGTAATAGAAGTTTGATGCTATTAATAATGCCGTGTTGTCAGTGGTCATAATTGTTAAGGAAACACTCTTGTAAAAGAATTAATGAAATAGAAGGATAATTTGGTTACTCTTGTTGAAAATAAAGCAATATAAAGTAATTGTATAAAAGTTTGGAGTAAATAGTGATTTTATGCTTACGAGAAGAAAGAAAAAGTAAATGCTACCATTAGGGTAATTATAACTGATGTGGTTACTTATCTAAGTAATTAATGAAAAGGAATACTCCCTCTGTCCCAAAATAAGTGTCAACTTAGTAAAAAAAAATATTATCCCAAAATAAGTGGCACGTTAGGAATTCAAGACCAAAATTGACAAGTGTTTCCAACTATTCCCATTGCATTAAAGTATCCCTTTTCAACATTTCTCAGTTTCCAAAAACACATCTAACAAATAGAGGTAGTTTAGCAAAAAAAATTTTTTTTTTAGTTTAGCCCCAATCCCTTTTTAACATTTCTCAGTTCCCAAAAATACATCTAATAAATAGACGGGTTTCAGTTTAGAATTGAGGTATGACAGGTTTACCGAGCTTTATCGGGGGTTGCGAGTAGACTTGATGATATTTTACCGGGGGCAGCTATTCGGACAGTTATAATGGTTTACGTCTGTACTTGGTAATGATTTGAGGAGGTACTATGGTTGTGAGAAGTCTTTAGAGCGATAAGATGGTTCTCTACGGGTTTGGACTCGGCAAGGTAATCAGTGGGTATACTTCTAGTATGATGATTTGAAGATTTAAGAAGGCTTGGGCAATGGGTTTTGGCTAAAGTAGTTTCAACACCGAGTTACGAAATTAACAGACTTGGAACTAGCGAAATCGACTTTGAGTAGGATCAGTTTTGATGGAATTGCTTAGAGTTCTCATAGGGAGCAAGGATTCTTTTCTGGCAATGAGTAAGTCATTGTTTTGGGCTTGTAGCGTGTGTTTATGTGTTTCTAAAAAATTGTGGTGCGAAGATCGGCTTTAGAAGGTGTGAAAGAAAGGTTAGCGGAATCAGAACAACTTCCCAGTTCAGAGTGGGCTATGGTTTGTCGCCTTGTTTAAAGGGTTGTGTAGTTAAAGGAATGTTTGTGGAACCCATCGAGCCCGTTCAGAGGTGTGTTTTATTGAATCAGAGAATTCAAGCGGAGGCAGTTCTTATATTCGGGGATCATTTGTGAAAGAAATTTCGAGGACGGAAAATATGAAAATTGGGTCTTTGAGCTAAGTTAAAGGAAGTTTTGGCTGATAAGGTGAACGAGCAGTTATAGTGGCGTAATTTTTGCCGTGGAAGCTTCCATGTGGTTATAATAAAGATTCCTCAGTTACAGTCAGCTTTCGTACTCTCTTTCTTCGTTCGAGGACGAACGATTGTTTAATTGGTATCTGATGTAATGGCTCGTTTGGTCGTTATGGCACTTTTGACCCATTTTCCCCGTTGACCCTTCCCTGGGCCTCGTTAATGTGATTTTGACCGACGGGGATGGGCGATGTGGTTCCCGAGGTGATCAGGCGAGTATTAGCGTGATTTGAGGAAATTAGAGCTTTAAACTGAAAAAGGTTTGACCAGTAGTTGACTTTTGGGTAAACAGACCTTTTTCGGAATTTTGTCAATTCCGTGAGGTTCGGAGGGTCGATTATGACTTGGTGGGGGTATTTAGTTCGGTTCCCGAGGCATTCAGGAGCGTTTTGTATCAATGGTTGGAAAGTTGGTTTCGGCCGTTTGGAGGTTGACCCGGTGAGATAGACCTCGGTTGGGAATTTCGAGGCCATGAATGAGTTCATAGTGTGTTTTTACGTATGTTTACATGTCTAGTGTCTCGCCTCAGTGAGACTTTTCACACCTCAGCAGGTCTGCCTCAGCGGGGCTTGGCCCATAGGCTCGAATTCCTATCACTTTAATGAGATCCTAAGTGGATGGTTCTCCGCCGAGTCAAGACCACGGAAGCGGAACATCTTCCGCTGGAGCGAACATCGCGAATCAGAAGCATTAAATGTCCCATTTCGAACCACTCTTTTTTCATTCCCAAAATTAATTCTCTAAGTGACTCAAGGGTGATTTTAAGAGTATTTAGAGTTGTTTCATCATGGGGTAAGTTTCCTTCACCTTGTTCATGTTTATTTACCTTCCTAAAGCTAGAATCTATGGTGGAATCTAGTAAGGCTAGTTGGAGAAGATGAGTTTTTACCTTAAGTTTGATATTTGAATCTTAGGCTATGAATATGAGTTTAATTGATGAATCTTGTTATTCTAATCTTGGAATCTTGTGGATTAGTAGATAATAAGCTTGAATCGCTAATTTTGGTTAAAGAATCGATTATGGAAAACTAGGGTTTATGCCTAAATTGGGGGTTTTCTTTTGAATGGTGAAATTGATTACTAATTGAGCCTAATTAGCAATTGGATAGTAGAATTGAACTTCTAGAACGTTGGATTACCATTTTCACTCTTGAAATTCCCGTTTTACACTTATGGGTTCGATTTCCCCCTTTTCTAAAGTTGATTTTCAATTTGGACGAATATATAGCAATATAGGCATCGTTAATCTCCATTTCTAACTTAGATTTTGATATTGACTAGACTTTGAGTATTCGGAGACATCTCGGAAGGGCAAGGCTCACGTATGACTGTTCGTGGCACCAGCTTGGCATCGAAGTAGGTTACGGCTTACCTTTTGGTTAGACTCCAGTTAGTGAAGCATATGTAGAAGTAGATGTTGACGGGGAAAGCATGTTAGGCCTTCGGGTATGAAGTTGGGATGGAAACTATTAGGTTGGTATTGTTGTTGACTACATGGGCTTGTGCCTTGTTATCTTGATTGGGCTTGTCACCTTATGTGATATGTTGGGCGAGTCGCCCTAACTGCTATGTTGCGATATGTGTTGCATGCATCTCTCCCTTGTTATGTCACCTATCACCCTAAAAAGGAGCATAATGAGATTAATAGTGAGATTGTGATGTATACTTATGATAAGGCACGAGTGAGATCATGATTATGATTTACTGTCAATGAGCTTATCATGCACGGCATGCATTCTCATTTCATATGATACATTGCTTTGAACTATGACTTGATATTAATAATGATAAGTGAGAAAGTGAAACATCCGAGGTTTCTTATTGTGGTGTTTGCTACATGCATATTTCATATGGCATCTCATATATACATTATTTGATGTTACTAACGTGGTCCGAAGGGAAATTGTTCCGGACGTGGAATTGCACATATTTGGTAATAAGCTTGTATTGGTAGTTGACGTATGGATGTTGTTATGGTTATTCAACCCCATGATTATTGTTGAATTCGACATTCATGCATGCATTTCATCTTGCATTTCTCGTGGTCATGTGATGTGGTTCTAAAGGAAAAATTGATGGAAAAAGAGTATCGAAACGTATGATAAGAAAGTGGAATATGAAAGTCACCTCTGGGCTGTGTGCGGAGTGACTAGTATTATGAAAGTCACCTCTGGGCTGTGTGCGGAGTGATTTGTACATGAACTTCGCGGGTCCTCCACGGGTCATAACTATCGAGACGTAGAGGATTTCCATCCATATCATGTGTGTACAATATGAGATAGTTGGCTACTGCATTGCATCGCACATGCTTTCATATTACATCCACTCATATCGTTGATTATGTTTATTGCATTCATATCCTTGCATGGTATGTTTCCGCATTGATTTCCTGTGTGATGATTCATTCGAGTTGTTGTGTGCTTGCTAAGTGTTTACTTATAATGAGTCATCTCTCGCGTCTGCTAGTCAAGTCCTGCCTAGGTGGACCCATAGAGGCGGAGACACACTCGCAAAAGCGGGACACCAAAAACCAGATTTCCTGGTTTTCACCAAGTTTCGCCCAAAAGCCTGACATCCATCAGAATCCCCTTATATTCCCATTCACCAAAATTGAAACCTAGAGTTCTAGAGGCGATTTGAAGAGCATTTAGAGTTGAACCATCTTTGAGTAAGTTCTTTTGACCCTAATTTTTATTTATTTATTTATTTCCTAAGTTAGAATCTATGATGAACTAAGGGGTTAGCTGGACAGTAAGTTGTAAACTCTTAGTTGTCATCTTGAAATCTGATGCTATGAAATTGAGTATTGTTGATAATTATTGTTTAACCTTGGATTGAGTAGTTACTAAATTGAATCATTCTAAATTTCTTGGTTGATGAATATGGAAAGTTAGGATTTCTTCCTAAATTGGGGGTTTTTTATTTAGGGTTGAAATTGATGATTGATTGAGTCTAATTAGCAACTGAGGTATAGTATTGGACTTCCTAAGTATGGGTTAACTGATTTTTACCTAAAATTCCTTTTTGGCCTTTGTGGCACCGGCTTACTCTTTAAAGAGGGTTGTTTTTGGTTTGATTAGTATTGTAGCTTTACGGGTATCGTTATTCTTCTTTTTTAATATAGAATGCATTGTTGAATAGACTTCGAATGTTTGGAAGCTCTCCGAAAGGGCAGGGCTCGTGTTGGATAGTTCGTGGCACCTGCTCGGCATCGAGGTTGGTTATTGATGTTTGTGGGCTTGTCGCTTTGTTGTTGTGATTGGGCTTGTCACCTCATTTGCTATGTTGTGATTTGCGTATGCATTCATTTCTCTCTTGGTATATCACTTATCATTGGAAAGAGGAAGAACCATGAGATTAGGCTTGAATTATGATGTGTGTTTATGATAAGACACGGATGAGATTTTGTTATGAATTATTGTTGATTATGATATCTTGCATAGCATACAGTGTCATTTCATATGCTGCATTGATATGAACTGAGACTTGGCACTGATGATGATAAGTAAGACAAAGGAACATCCGAGGTCTTTGCCGGGTTATGTAAAGAGAGATGAGAATCCGTGATCCAAGGTTGTTACCGGAGCGGAATGTGATATATTCGCTGCCGGAGGTTTCACATTTTTGCGGGCGGGGTTAGCGCTCAAAAAAGCTACTTCGAACTTGTTGGTGCTCTTTCGGACTTTGTTTTAGAATAGTCACCACTTAATTTTTAGGAAATTAGCAAAACCAGTTTTGAAGGGTTTATTCATACACCGTGGAAAATCTTTCTTAATCCAAAATTCTAGGTAAGGGTTCTGGCGATCCCTTAGGGAAGGTGTTAGGCACCCTAGTATTAAGGATCCATACTATACGGTTGACCTTTGAATTCCAATGTGCGAGTATTTGCATGGACTGTTTATTTGGTGTTTATTTTCCCGAAAAAAGTCTGTCATTTTGCATATCATTTTTTGAAAAAAAAAAAAGAATTGAATATATTCCCTTTACATATAGGGTATTTAGGCTCGGATTTATAATATCCGGATAAAATTAGCTCCTTTCATATATAAGGATAATAGTGGTTTTGTAAAGATAGAAAGTCTTTTAAAAGTGTGCGATGAATAAATTTGTTCATGCTGGACTCATACATGGTTCGGGTTAGCCTGTTTACTATGTTTTTAAGAACACCCTTATTTAAAACTTTATTTATTTATAAATAGTTTACGCGAATTTAATTTACAAGAATATGATATATGTAACCAATTTGGTCTTTGAAATTTGCCAACTTATATCGTAGCAATAACGTTTTTATACATAGGCTTCAGCCCCAAACTTATATCCTCTTTTCTGAAAAAATGGTTATGGTCTGTTGGGTTTCTGGCCCAAAAATCTCACTTCTTTCTTTAGCTACTGGGCTCAGCCCAAAACATATTTGCACTTATCTCTTTTCTGGAAAAAAATTGGTTAAGTTGGGCCTAAAAATACAACCTTTGGGTTGGGCCCTAGCCCTACAAAAACTCCATCTTTTGTCTGAATTAATCCCAGAAAACATGTTTGTTTTGATACATAAATGTACAATCATTTTTCCGTTTGATTTTGTCCAAAAGAAAGAACTCATTTCTTATGATTTTTGAAAGCATAGCTTTTACACCTATTTTCTACCTAAACTGAAAAAGAGTTTTTGAGAACTGAATTTACAACTGGGAAAACGCTATTCTAGTTTTAAAAATAAAGTTTAAGCCTGGTTTTAAAAGAAAATGATAACAACATATATTTTAGTAAGGACGTAACTAATCCTCTATATTCTTTTACTGTTTTAGCCATTTTTATTCTTTTGCCATTTTTATTCTTTTGGAAAATGTTTATACTAATTTGGGTTTTGAAAATCACGTTGGGGCCTAAGGTCAAACTAAACGGCGTATGCACCGTTCACCTAAGATGCCTAGTCCAAACCTAAAGGATTCCAATAACAATGTGAGTTTTTACAATCATAAAAATACAACACTTCAATAAAAAAGAAACTGGCACAATGTTGTTTAAGGAGAGAGAGATGTTAGGGGGTGTACCAAACCCCCCTAAAAGGCCATTTTTACCCATGGTCGGGCCTTCGTGCCATTCTCATCCATGGCTGGGCCTTCAATAATATTAGCTTCCCTTTTTTTGAAGGAATATTCCTATTGGGCCTTTGGTCCAACAGGCTGGTTGGACTCTGGCCCAAATGGTCGTGCAAAGAGGAGAAGGGGAAAAAGAAAAAGGAATCGAATTAGTCTATGTTTGATGATCCTATTACTAGCATAACTATACACATGTATGCATATACACCCCATTTGATTACAAGTGCATAATTAAGTATTTGATAATACACTATTGCTCCACTGAAAACTCTAAATTACACCATACCAATGGGAAAAGGTTTCCACCGCCCTTATTCCCCGACACCATACAAGTTCCAAGGGGTTTCATGAACCCCAGGCATGGCTGGATATCGAGGAGTGGCTAGACCTATCCCCCAAACCATTTCAAACTCTCAAAACCCAGTGTTGCCATAGTATACAACCAGAATCCCAAAGTTATACACAAGCATCATTACATAGGGAATAGTTCACATACAAGCAATATTAAAAGTAAATTTGAAATCATGGCAAAGAGACTGAGGCAGATGTGATAATGCAGTGATGCATATGAAAATAACACAACAGTTTTAGGATACTTAGTCAAATAAGTGATACAACAAACCATCTTCTTTTACTCGTATATATATATATATATATATATATATATATATATATATATATATATATATATATATATATATACGTAATTAGCCCATTCTATATATACACAAGATACCCGTGATCTACACATAGGATGTGTATACCAAGTGTATACCATGTATATATTCCCCATCCTTTTATTAACCTATATATTTTATGTGTATATCCACACTCTTATGTGTTCAACTTTAGGTCTCAAGATTATTCCATTTACTTAACTGAATCCTGTCCCTTAGAATCAGTGTTCAAGGACAAAAACCAAGACTAATTAAGGTCTAACTTTAACTCTTATACACATCAAATAAGTGATTCATCAAATTCATATGTTAACAACCCTTATAGCAGGAAACTAGAACTGCCTAATGTGATCACAGAAGCACAATAGAAGGGTGTAGACAAAAAAGGAAAAATTCTATGACTTGTAATCACCAAAACAGGATTGGAGCACCAAAAGGTCTGGACCAAACAACATCAAATGAAACTGAGACTGTACAACTTCATATCCTCAAGAACAGACCTTAGAAAAGAACCTTTATTTTGGTACAACATTAGTAAGAGCACATTTACCACAAAATTTCATGTAAGTTGTCACTTGGAATAAAAGGGAAGAGACCAGTTGTGTATGTCAACAAACCTCAAAAGAAATGGTATAAAGCCCAAAACAAATCCTTACAGACTTAGGCTTTTTAAACTCCTAACAGGGGCACTTATTGTCAACAGCCTTAAACTAGTTCATTGCTTTTTAAAACAAAAACAAAGATCATCTTCTTGAAATAACCAGTTCCCTTATTTTTTACTTCCTAAGTGCCTCTAGACCTTTAAACAAGCTAATCTTCCTAACCCTTTTTATCTCCAACCCTTTGTTAAAATGATGGGATTTAAGGAAAGCCAATATTCCCTCAAGACATGAATGTCCCCCATGGTTCATAGGCTGATGATGACACCCCTCATTTGGGGGGTAGATACTATGAGTCAAACTAAGCTTGACTCTTCCCTGCCCCCTCTTTGAGGTGTCTTGAAAAGACCATCCTAAGCCAAGTGGTTCACACTGCCCTTAAGAGTACTCACCATATCCCCAAATAACAACATCAAACCAACTCCATCCTAACACTATTCATCTATTAGGACACAGATACAATACTCAATTATTTCATCTCCATAATTCTATACATGATAGGATTTTAAAACACACCTATATCATAGAATCAAACCTTACTAGACAGATCATAATTTTACCCTTTTAATCCAAGTTAAACTACAATGCCCCACTTACAATCTAAGTACCATAGTTCAGGTTTAAGGACAAAAGGTTCTTACCAACCTTAGATTAACTAAATGCCCTTTCCTAAGTTCAGACCAAGGTTAGTACATCACATAAACAAGTCCACACATAAATGCATCACAAGTTTTAAACATATTCATTATGAAGCAAACAGAAAAGCAAGCTGGTCAAACTTCAGAAAAAAAAAAAAAAACATGGATTCAGACACTAGTGAGTAACTTACCTCTTTAGTACTTAGTTAATAGCAGTTTTTAATCCTTTTAATTATGACAGCATGTGATAGACTCTTACCCTTTATTTTAACTTAGTTTTAAATAGCATAAAATCTCAAAAATTTCTCCCAAGGCATGATAAACTATCCTTGACTCATCCCAAGACCTCAATGAATCCCACAATCATGAGAACAAGGTTTGGGAAGACAAGGAAGCCTCAGGGTCCTAACTATGTAAAGCCAATTTGAATTCCTTTAGACATTAACATTTTGAGAAAGTTGAATATTTAAATCACTTAAAAGCTAAGTTCAGGCTGAACATCAACCTTCAGACTCAAAACAACTCCTTTTCCAATTGATCAATCATTTTCAAGTAGTTAAGGGCACATCAGGACTCAAATCATCTTTTTGATCCTCTTAGACTTCTTTTGAAAATTCAAGCATGAATTAGATATAAAAAGAGAAAGTCTGATAACATGAATGTCAAGGCTGGACTCTATTCAAATAAACAAACAGGAGACACAATCCTACTAGTGACATCTAGGTATTCTACTTCATTTTGAATGATTTCTACAACTTCATGGACCTTCATTAGCTCCTAATGAACCATTTTAGAATCTGTTATCTCATGAATAAACTTGAATCCCAAAACTTCATTTTTAAACTTCTATATCATATTCTAGGGTGCTATTATTTCAAATTACCTTTAATGTATAACACACAACTACTCAAGATTATTTGACTAATTCAAACAGACCTGGGTCAAGTAGATCCCACTTATCCTAACTCTACTACTTTAAACACATCAAAGACCCTTATAAGTATACTTGGATCCCTTAAGCTTTATTTCAGTTTAATCATGACGCTTTATTGGTTTATCCTAATTATAATTCATACATCCAATTAACACAGACAGAGCACATAGACTTATGAAAGTAGGTTGAAAAGTCAAGTTTGACATAGTCTCATCCAAGAAAAAGCAAATGCCTCAAATGATTAAAATAGATCATCACAGTACTTTAGCTTCTACTGCATTCAAATAGAATCAGTGTTGATTTAAAAGTTTACTAAATTACTAGCATGACTCATATAATCATATTCTTGTCATATTTAAGTATTGAACAACCAAAGTAGGAAACCTCAACATCCAATAGAGCACATAAAGTCTGTTTCAACCATATCTATAGAAACAAACAATACATTATTTGAAACTCATACACTCAGTCCATATCAACAACCATTTAAACATGTACTTGGAAAATAAAGGAAGTAATCTCCACATTCAAACAACTAATGAAGCTTAACATCACCCAAGCAACAGATTATCATTTAGTTGAACCAAAGGGGCAATACAATAACTAACTAACATTAACGAGCCACTATCATATAAACTAACTACTAAACAGTAACAAAATAAGTAAAGGATAGAATGTTACCTTTTAAAAATGCATCCTTGGTCAAAAAATGAATTTGAAAGCCCTTTGTGCTTCCAAGACCACACTCAGCCACATAGACTGGAAAACAAAAGGAAAATGAATTTTTTAAACTAAGAAAAAACCTCAAACTAGTCGAGGTCTTAAAAAAAATTTACTTAAGAGGCTTGAAATTCGAAGTTTCTAGCCTTCTTTTATTTTCTCCAATTTTTCTGACCTCTAAAAACTCTTTTTAAACTTCTAACGTTCAAAAACTCAAACTTTTTCTCCCAAAAAGACCTCTTTTGTAAAGGCAGTTGGGGTTCTATTTATAGAACCCCAAAATTGTTCAACTCCCCAAAACATCGATGTGGGACAAACATATTTCCCTAAAAATGAACTTTCAAATCGAATCTACGTCTCAAATGACTCCTCAAACATATGAAAGGCCAGATCTGAACCTCATTTGGTTTGATCCAGACTTTTCAACCCCAACCAATAGAAATCAAGCAAGGTACAACAATAAAGCAGGTAAATCATAGAACAATAAAGTAAAAGAAAGCAAAAATATAATTCATTACCGTGTTTGGGATCATATTTTCGCGAAACCGAATGAAACATTAAATGTTTCACAACAATAGACATGCAAAAGTTGTGCTCTTCTGCTGAACCCTGACTTTTTGCCATTTTTGGCGGAGAGAGAAGAGAGAAACACGAGGCAGCGATTAAGGTTACACGGAAGAGGAAGAGAGAGAAAGGGGAGGGGTAAAGGGTTGTTTGGAAATGAAATGAAAGAAAGGGGGGTATACCCCCTTATCTGTATAAGTGATTTGGGCCGGGTCTCAGCCTGGCTTGGGCTGGACTCGGTCCAGACCTTAAGGGATTAAAAAGGCTGGCCCTTTTCTTTTGTATACATATATATATATATATATATATATATATATACATATATATGTATATATATATATATATATATATGTATACATATATATATAAAATAGATATATATATATATATATATATATATATATATATATATTAAAGATAATTAAATAAAAATTAAAATTGATGATATTTTAATTATAGGTAAAATTAATGGGCTTAAAATTGCAAATATGGCCCTAATGGATTATGATCCAACTAATTACTTCAATTATGGCCAAATTTGGCCTTAATTGATTTTAATTAGCTGGTTATTTCAATTATGGCCATATTTGGCTTAATTAGCAGGTTTAAAAATTAAATTGCATTAATGACCTTAATTAATTTAAGCCAATGAATTTAGTTATTTCAATCAAGGCCATTAAGAGGCTAATTTTACAAAAATGACCCCAATTTCCTTGAACCATGAATTGGTCAAATTAATTGCGGTCATAATAAAATAATTAAATGATTTAAACATCAATTTGCAATAAGGACCACTTAATTAACTAATTAAAATTTATAGGTAATTATAAATAAATTTTGACAAATCACACAATTATGCAAAATTAAAGATTAAAGGGTGAAATGGTCAATTATTTAAATTACTCAAACTCCATGGATTAAAGGGAATAAAGTATTTGCTAATTTTGATTTTTGACAATTTTAACAGTTAAATGAATGATTATTATTTTCTTAAACCAAATGCCTTCTTTTTCTTTGATTAAATCAAATAAGTATCTCATAAATGTCATAAAAATACCAATTAATTTCTAAACAACTTTGTGATGTCATGAAGAACCTTTCACCAATTTAAAGGAGCAAAATATTGTTCTGAACAATTTATAAAAATCATTTAAACCCTTTAAGGTGCATAGCTTATTTTATTCATTTTCCAAGAACTCTGAGTAATTAAGATAAATCATGGAAGGTCAAAAATTAGGTTTCAACAAGCATTTACAGGTTTGAAGTATCTGGCCAGTGCATTGCATATGCATTCACTCTTACATCCATTCTTCATTGTTGATTTGTACATGGCTTGATATTGAGTTGATTTCATTGTTGATTTGTTTCATGAAAGTGCTTGATTACTTACATGTCTACCTGTTGATTCTTCCTCATATATGTGAACTAATTGTTGTCGGCCTATGATACCTACCAGTACCTAGTGTTTGTACTGATACTACCTTGTTGTACTCTTTTCTGAGTGCAGAGTTTGCTACAGGATCCACATCAACACCTCGTGAGTGATTCCCGAGGCTTCTAGTACGAGTTTCCAAGGTGAGCCATGTTCCAGATCCGCAGCCCGAAAAACTTTGCTTTTATGATATACATCCTTCTGTTCCGAGACAGTATTTTAGACTCTTATGTATTTGTTATATTCAGACTTATGTAGTTTATAGTGGGTCTTGTACTATACTTAGACCATATTTTGAGTATTTTGTATTAGTATTCCGCAATTAGTAGTTATTTATATATTGAGACTGCTTGAATGATTCTGTTTCCTTTTTGGTATGATTGCAATGAATGTTGGATAAGGGAAGGGTTCGCCCACCATAAGGGTTAATGTGGGTGCCCGCTCGACCCACGAGTTGGGTCGTGACACCTTCCTTAAACTAAAAGTTGTGATGATCATCAAGATTTCTGGCGAAATCCTGATGACCACCTTAATATGATATGTAAGAATTCACCAACACAACATATTATGTGATCATTTTTTTTTTGGTCGAACTAAAAAAATTTCATTTCAACTAGTGAGCAAAGTTATGTACAAACCAACTCATGGGACTCTAGAATCAGTACTCTCAATTATAAACCAACAAAATTTCCTATAAGTCAACAAAGTGCTCAGCTATCAACAGTCCGGCTAGTCCCTTACAAGAAGATTCCATGACTGGTCATCATCATGTAGCAGCATATGAGACTTTTGATATGGAAAACTATTAAGAGGATCTAGAATGGTGCTCTAGTGATCCAATTTGTTTCCTCTTGATAAACACTTGCAGAATGAATTCCTTAACAATCAATGTAGAATCTCGACTCTTTTACTGAAATCTTCTGTCATTTCTTTCCATCCATATCCGGTAAATTGCTGCAGCAAAGATGAAAGCCAAAATATTCCCTTTTGTTCTCTTGTGCCTCACCTTAGAATTTAGTCAACTCACCTCCTGAGACAGGCCTTCAACCTGCCTATGAGCACCTGTCCACCTTACCAGTTGTTTCCAAATGCCTTGGAATAGGTGCATCCAAAGTAGAGATGATCATGTGTTTCCATGGTACTAGTGCCACAAAGAACATACTCCTGGCACCCGAATTTCCTAGCTACTTAGTCTGTCAATTGTAGATAGCCTTTTATGTAATGCTAGCCACATCACAAACTGGTGTCTAGGAAGCATGCCCTTTGCCAGGAACAACTTCTTCCATTCAGCTCTTGCATACCTTGGCAATAGATCTCTGTAAGCTCATTTATTGATGAACTTACCCTGTGCAGTGTAGCTATTAAGAGCAAGGTTAAGATTAACATCAACATCAAGCTAATTTCTAGCATCAAACACTTTCCTTACTAGATAATTAACCTGCTTTGGTGGGACCACTGATGACCATTTTGCATTCTCATAATACATATATGAACCCACTTCACCCATAACTTCTCCTTCTTCATTGCTACTACCCATAGGAGCTTGTAGATTGATGCTTTGTTCCAAAGAAAGAAGTTGAGAATATTCAATCCCCCTGCTGAGCTTGTAGGTTGTTGGTTTGTTCCAAAGAAAGAATTTGAGAATATTCAATCCCCCTGCTACTCTAGGTTGCCTCATGGTATCCCAACTGATAGAAGGTTGTCACGCCTCGAACCATAGTATGGGCATAACACGGCATTCGGTGCCTGACTGCATGTGACCGAGTGAACTAACTGGCTAGTTAAATCAACATGTGGTATAACTGTAAGCTGAATATAAACTTACAACATGCTGATCTACTAAAGAGTCTGACTGAAATATCATAAATGCGGAAAGTACTGAAAAGTCTGCAAGTATAAACAAGTAGCCAACAAGGCTAACACATAAAAGCCTGTTAAGATCTGACTGACTGGACTATAGTCTACGAAGCCTCTAAAGAATACTGAAATGCTAACTGTTTACCAGAACAAGGCCCCCGGCATACCTTACTAACTGAAATATTATAAAGACTCAAAAAGAGGGATAATTGCCCAGAAAGATGGAGGCTCACCAACAGCTGATATGACATGTCCTAGCAAGCAGAATCGTCAACTCAATCGTTAACTGCATCGCGAGATGCAAGCCCTGGGCAAAAGGGATTTCAGTACATTTGAATTGCACTAGTAGGTAAAGCAACTAAAAGAAATAACTGTAAATACTGAAACTGATTTGATAACTGATAACTGAAGTGAAACAAAGAAGTAAAGATAAGAATACTTCCTGTTCTGAATGGAGAATCACCTGCTTACTTAAATCATAATCTGTGGCCTCAGGACCAATATAAGTGCACAAGTCTGTGGCCTCAGGCCCAAGTATACCTATACATAACTGTGGCCTTAGGCCCAAAACACAGGTGTTCAACATTAAACAATTTATATAAAAGAACAGTGAATCATACTGAAAAGTACAACATTGACATACTGAGCAATGACTTACTGACACATATATTTATGAACTGATTATGAGAACTGAAGCTTTAACCATTTATAAACATGCTGAGTATTCTAGACTGAGACTCATGGCTATCAAACACAAGTCCATATTGATTACGTACTGAGCTCAAAATGTTCAGAATGAAAGTGAGGAACGAATTACGAAACTAGAGAATAGAAGTTCTATAACTGTTCAAGAAACTAATCTTAACGATATTTCTGAGGCAATTAGTAACGTTATAAAAGAACGTGGCGTAGGGAGAATCATTAACATTCCCAAACATAGAGAGTAGTCTCACATACCTTAACTCCGGCCTTTTAAGTGTATCACAACATTCATCACCTCTTTCTATGATAATCTATAGCAATATATAGCAAAGGGATTCAATATTAGTAAGAATCTTCATGTTTTGGTCATCTAAGCATTTTATCAAATACTTGGTGGGCATAAAGCTTCATAGCCCATATTAATGGTGTTTCTACACCCAATTTACCATCCTCTTGTCTCTAGGTGATTCTACAATCCCAAATAGATACAATAATCATTATACTTCATCACCCATAAGATTATAACAATCTGAAGTCAACAATCCATAACCCTACCAAAGTTCATATTATTCTCTTTATCAAACCCATTAGCTCATCTCAAGAATCTATGGTTTATACTTATTAATCCAAGGCTATACTCAATTAGAGGGTGAAGATATTACCTTTTTGATGTTCAAGCCTCGTGAATTTGAATTCTAGGGTTCTTATATGCAAGATGAAGACTCAATCGACAATCAATGGAATAGATGAGGATACCAGCATTAATCTTTGTTAGATTGATATAATAATCAATGGGGTTTGAATAGGAACTCACCTTGGATGCTTTGTGGAAGCCCTAAGGTGTTTTCTCTCCAAAAAGACGGTTTAGAATGAAGTGGGAAAAGTTTTTCCAAGTTGGGTATGTATAAGATTAAAAAAAAAGTCATTTCAGGCCTAATTTGGCCTGGCGCGACGCGGGGCACAGCGCTTTAGGCCTATATCACAGAATCCGATGAATTTTACACTTTTCAGCGAATTTGGCACACGACGCGATGCGCGAAGCGCTAGGCTATTTCTAACAGCATTCGATAAAATAAGCATAACTCCTAGCACAGTGCTCCATTTGAGCTGGGCGACTGCACCGTTGGAAATCCATTTCAAAGAGCTACAACTTTTGTGTTTTGAGTTTTCTCAAATCCTCAACAGATTTTCACAAAATTGGGCTGGAGGATGATATGATTCTCATTGGCTCAAGTGCATTTATAGAGCCTATAATTTCTGGTGGAGCTCAACTTAAAGTCTATGATTTTCATTGGAGCTTATTCACCACATTTGGAGTGTTTCAAAAGGCCTCACGTGTGTATTTCCACACTACACACTTGATGATGATCAATAATACGAGCCAAGTCTCTACAAGCTTCATAGAGGTGGAATCCCACAAGGTTTGGGAGATTGCTTGGTTGGGAGATCTAGAGCTTGAGTTCCTTGCCTGCAAGACTTGGAAGATAGCTTGGAGGGCTATTTGCGCAAAGGGCTATTTGTGCAAGTGGCTACTTTGCGCAAGGAGGGTTATGATTGAAAGATGGCCATGCATGTAAGGTTGATTAGAGGGCCAT
Source organism: Lycium ferocissimum (assembly GCF_029784015.1). Lineage (NCBI taxonomy): Eukaryota > Viridiplantae > Streptophyta > Magnoliopsida > Solanales > Solanaceae > Lycium > Lycium ferocissimum. The sequence continues at coordinate 58,754,059 of NC_081348.1, read as the reverse complement.
CTATGCAAGGAGGGACATGTTTGGCCATTGAAGGTCAATCCTTGAATTGAAGACTACACTAAGAAGACTAGTCAAACAAGGCCCTTACTTCATTAAGGGTAGCATTGTAATTGCCTATTAGTCTTCTTTACTTAGCTTGTTTATATAGCTTGTCTTTTATTTCATTAGTTAAATGGGATGAATTATGTATTGAATACTCTAAGGAGTGATAGTTTGTTTGGCTTAATAGCCTTTAGGTTTAGACTTAGTCAATGGTGGATTCTAGTGTTGGTTTTGAATCAATTTCCATTGATTCATGAAGGGTTGTTCATTTGTGGATTCAATTGAATTTCCCTTGCCTTGATTTCAAATAGTATAGGTTCTTTGAATTGAATCAAATGTAGAGGGTCTAGGTTTCATATACTTAGGTTTGATCAAAGGTTCATAATTCATTGGGTCTTGCTTTTATCCTCTATTTCTCATCTCCTTTTCTTCAATTCTCATCCCAATTTCTTGTTATCCTTTAATTGCGGGTTTAAGTGTTGAATTGGTGTTTTCCCCCAATTCAAATCTTATCATTTGGTATCAGAGCTTAGGCTAGAGTGTTGTTTCTACAATCCTCAATCCTAGGTTTGAATTTTGAAAATCTCAAAAAAAAAAAAAAAAAAAACCGAAAATTTGTTGTAGTTTTTTGGTGGATTTGAGTTCCTTGATATCAAAAACCCCTAGGTTTCAAATTTCGTGGCATTTGAAGGTGTTTTGAAGATTCTACCATTATTGAAGCTTGAAGGTTTGAAACTTGAAAGTGGGTCTTGGTGATTGAAGGTGAAATTGGCTTCAATTGGTGTTGGACTTTGTTCTCCTAGTTGAGGGAATCTTAGATCCGAATTTTGGTGCAAAAACAAGTTGATTTGAAGGTGATTTGGAATTTGGTGTTCTTCAAGTTCATAAGTATCTTCATATCTTTAGTGAAGAAGAAGACCCAAAAGAGGGTTTGATTCAAAATTCTTCAAGTCAAGATGTCAAAAGGTATTTGTGGGCCCAAGTAAGTATTCAAAACAAATATCAGAAATATTAAGTCCAATTTTCTGATTTTTCAAAAAAAAAAAATGCCACGTCATCCGCCACGTCAGCATCCTGACGCGCTTCTGCAGATGCGTGGCCCACAGATTCAGAGACCCGATTTTTTTCCAAAAGTCTCAAATTTTTTCTAAGTGTGGGCAGATTTTGGCCCAACTTTAGAGGGGCATATCTTTGTGTGTATAAGGTTGTACGAGACCCATAACCTATCTAAATTGAAGTTCAGCGAGTCTACTTTCCAAATCAACAAACCGTTCAACAATCGGAGCTTTGTAGAAAAGGTTATGTGCATTTTAAAAACACACTGCAAGCTGCTCCGAATTTTCTAAGTGGTGGCCAAAAAATTCCCAAATTTGTCTAAGTGTTTGGCCAAGGTTTGTTCACTTCTTCTTCTCATTTCTTGATTCTCCTAGCTAATTAACAACTAGTAATTGATCCTTACTTGGTTGTTAACTAGTTCTTGAATCCGAATTTCATTTTGTGCCAATTTCTTCCAAGTTTTTCTCTTTTATTTCGTTGAAATTTTATTGGCTCTTAACCATTCGCTTTGAGTCATCCTTCTTTCATCTAAATAAGAATCTATTCTTCCACAAAGATTAGCAACCTTGTGAATTCAATTCAAGATTAGCGGTTCATTGCCAACTTTGGAAGAAGCTTTAGGCTGAGAGGTAAACTTGAGTGCAAATACGAGTGACGTGAGGAACTTTACTACTAATCTTATTTTCTCGTTTTGTAGGTAAAAGGAGAGAGGTCATAAGGAGGAGGAGATATAAGGATGTCATCCATACTTGTGGCGATGACACGGGAGGCTATGCCTCTAGTAATGGAGGATATGGATTTGATTGTGAAGAAGGCTATGGGGGAGATGGTGCAACATATGACCATGATGAGTATGGGAATTATGGAGACGTCAATGGTCAATTTGATCATGACCCATATGATGGTGGGCCTTACTACTCCGGGGATGACTATGAGTCAAGTGGATCTTATAGGTCTTATGAAGAAGATGAAGGAGTAGAGGAGCTTGATAAGGAGTCCTATAGTGAATACGAGAGCTATGAAGAGTCTCATACTACACACCATGGATGTGGAGGCGGCTTGAGGTATATTCCTTCCTCACGCTTACGATATGAATCAATTGGTGAAGACTTGCACGAATTGGGAAGTTGTGATGAATATGAACCTTGTGGTTATACGCTTTGTGGTGAATATGCTCGGGGAGATAATAAATTCGAAGATGAAATTTGTGAAGATTCTTCTAGTGGGTATTCACGTACATCATTTTGTGATACTTCCTATACTAAGCAAGATGGTGTAAGTGTGTGGATTGGACCAAGAAGGAGTCGTCCTTGAAGGAGAAAGGAGTATGCATTTTCTACTTCAAAGAATACAATGGAACATTCTTATAATCCTATTGCAAATGTATTATGTTCTCAATATGGTAATAATGTGGAAGGTAGGAGGGAAGTAGTGAAAGGTGATGAAAGTAGAAGATATGCAAGGTCTCAAGTGAGAAATGACCCGAAGAGGTGAATTCTTGAGACAAAGGTGAGCTCACTTGGTAGTGCGGGGTATGTTCTTGTGTTTGATGATAGTAGCTATGGAAACTACCTTGCACCTCAAGCGGTTGAAAATTTGGATATAGAATGTGTGATGAAACGAGACCCTTACTATGATCAAAGAGGGTACTTGGTTGATAGGAGCGCAACAGTTTTCTTTACCCATGGCAAATACCAAGAGGGGGTTTGGTGTGATGTACTCCCACTAGACAATTGTCACTTGTGTTTTGGGAATCCTTGGTTCCAAGAGCATAAGGTTTCATATGAGCAAGAATGGCACAAGTATGTGGTGGACAAGGATAAGAGGTTTCTCTTTCTACCCGTACTCCCTAAAGAAGACACAAGCGCAAGTGAATGTATCAAAGTGATGTTGGAGCATGCACACCTCTTGAAGGAACGCTTACTCAAGGGGAAACAAATGAAGGAAAATCCATCCAACCCTTGTGAAGCGAAGGATAAGATGGAAGTGGAGAGTTTCCCTAACCCTTCCAAAGAAATACTTGGCACTTGTCCTAACTCCCATGAAATTGAGAGAGAGAAGATTGAGAGGAGTAAAGGAGTGAAAAGTGACAACTCTAGAGTGGAAAAATGAGAGGCTATGAGGAGTGATGTGAGGGAGTTGTCACAACCTCATTCTAACTCTTCTAACTTTTCTTTCTTCTCTAGTTGTTTGAAAAATGGTGCAGGTATTCTTGGAAGCAAACCGAATGATGAACCTCAAACTTTGAAAGTTCATGAGGTACTTGAATGCTTCCCGAATGAGCAAATGGGCTCCAAAGTTGAAAATCATGGTAAAGGAAATACGTTGTGTGCAATTCAAGGTAAAATAGCTAAACTTGACACTCTGAATGATGTGATTGATCATGTTGTTAAATCGAGTGTGAATGATAGCTTGTCGTTACTTGAGCTTAATGAGCCTTTCCCTTGTGATCATCTTAGTGAGTCTTCATTGATTGTTGACAATATAGTTGATATGGGTGGTCCAACACTAGTTGATCCTATTGATGACCATCTTGATTCTTCGTGTGAGATCAATTTGTGTCCACCTAGTGTTGACCTTTGTGATTTGCATGTTAGTACATTGTCACGTGATATGATAGTTCACCCACTAGTTGATCCTAGCGATGACCGAATTGATTCTTCTAGCAAGATCAATTTGTGTCCAACTAGTGTGGATACTTGTTTTGATCAATATGCTTGCCATGATAATACACTATTTGAGAAACTTTGTCTCGTGATTAATGAACCTCAATTTAGTGATGATATTGATGTAATTGATCATGTGAATAGTCATGTTAATAAAAATGCATAGGTAGATGACCTTTGTCTTTTTGAGAATAAGATTGCATACTTTGACTCTTCGTTGTTCATTGAATCTTTTTCCCTTAAAGATAATGTCTTATGTGAAGTTGACATGACTTGTGAAAATTGTTGACACCCAATTTTTTCCCGTCTTCCCCAAAATATTTACTTATGCTTATATATTTTTTTTTACTATAATTATCGACCTCTTTATTAACACCTATTGCTTTCAAGCAATGTTGTTATTTTTGTTACCGCTAATATTATTATTATTATTATTATTATTATTATTATTATTATTATTATTATTATTATTATTATTATTATTATTATTATTATCATCATCATTATTATTTTATTATTACCGGTATTATGACAATCCGCATTTTTTTACCATCTTATGCGCAGGCATAGCATTTGTTTTCGCACAATTAAACAATAGCTTTATTTAATGTTGAATTTTAAAAAATATTTCGCATGACCATTACAATGTCGTATAACTTTATTACCTGAGCTCTAATAATTACATATTTTCATATTAGGTAATATCTTAGTCCGTATTAATTCAGTCCGTAATTAAATCCTAATCCGGGAAACCAGCCCACATTTTAATTCACTACTCAGCCTACATTTTATTCAACACCCCATTTTAATACCCAGCCCAATTTTTAATGCCCAGCCCATGTTTTCAATTCATTAACCCATTTTAAATCGACCAGCCCAGCCCACTACCCCTCAGCGAACCCGGCCCATCATATTAAACAAATGAGCCTCTAGGTTTCCTCTTCTTTTCGCCGCACTCTCCTCCTCCCTCTCTCTCCCACGCTTCTCTCTCTCTCCTCGGCCAAAAATGGCGATTCCACAGTCCCCTTTCGTTCCCACAGACCGTGCATGGTCGTTTTAAGGAAAGGAATTTAATGTTCGACCAGGGTCAACGTCGAAGAGTTCGTCGCCTTTTATCTCTCTGTCTTTTTCGATCTGAAATGTTTTAATGGACTTCGTCCATTTGTGAATTCAGATCACGCTCTTCTTCAGCTTTTCCATTTTTTCAAGTACCGATTTTAATTATTTTGTCCCTTTATCTGGGTATTCTGATCAAGATAGTCAAAGGCGACAAGAATCCTAACGTTGAATCGAAGAAGGCGGGCCCAATTTTTTTCAAATTTCAAACCCCCAGCAAACCCTAATTTGTTCCTATAAATAATCATTTTTCCGGGCATTAGAAGGGGGGTTTTTCTTTCAGCCTCCTCTCCTCTTTTAATTAGAAAAAGTCCTTGTTAGTTGAGTTTTTTTTTTTTTAAATATTAACTTAAAATCATCTTCGTCTTTGGGGGATCTCTGTCCATTTCCAGTCGTTTGGTTCTAATCGAGTCGTTTTGTTCTCAAGCGAGTTTGGATCGCGTTCGAGTATAAATCTGAGACCCCCCGCATCAGTTCGCTGCACTTGAAAAAGGTAATTGTTCTTCCTTTAAACTATTTTCCTTAATTTCTGATTTGTTTGCGTGTTTGTTAGTTTAGTTTAGCCATGCGTTAATAGATATTAGTATGTTCATATTTAGTTTAACAGTTTATGCACGCTTAGTTAGATTAGTTTAGTCATTCGACTGTATAAGCATGTTTATGTGTCCTGTTTTCTTTTATTGCTGTTAGTTAGTAGTAGCGTAGTGTAACTGCCTGTTAGTTTAGTTTAATCATTTATACGTCGTATGTATTTATTTAGCTTGTTTTCTGCCTCGTCAGTTAAGTGTGATTTTGGTATGATGGCATTTCATAGTCCAACCTGATCCCTGTTTATTAGGTTTATGTGCACTAATCAGTCTCGAAATCGTGTTAATCTTGTTTTGTTTTTACCAGCTTGTGATCTTGTTTTAGTCTAGTTTAGTTCCCGTCCCAACTGAACATGAGTTAAATCAATTTTTCCCTCATTAGCATGCCTATCGCTTTTGTTTAAGCCTGAATATTGTCTAAAACCCTCTGTTTCTGATCGGATACTTGTTGATCCATTAGCATGATTAAAGGCTATCATATTCGATTAGGATTAGGTATATGTCTATAAGCTTACTCTATGAACATCATGTGTTCGCTGATTGATTTAGGACTGCCATAGGCTTCGTATTAAGTTAAACATCTGCTGGTCTGTGTGTATGTGATCATGAATTTGTTTAACTCCTGTTTGGTCTGTTGTTAATCTTAGATCCTCGTTACCCCATATTTACTTTATGTTTCTAATGAATCAAGCCTCTATTATGCTGTTAAGTAAGATTAAAACATCAGTTCATGTCTAGGCCATGTTTAGATCTTACTTGTCCTGCTTAAGCTCTGCTCATATTCTTAATCAATGTGTTGGTCTCTGTTACATACCTATGTTCAAACCTATTAGTGCATCTTGTGTTGACATGTTCATGAAAGTAGGATTAGTAGCTCGGTATTGAGGTTTACAGTTTGCTTGTGACTAGTATATGATCTGTCTATGAATTGTTTGGTCTGATATGCTACAGTGTTGATTAAAGGGAGATCTTTACTTAATTAATATTGGACTTAGGGCCTGCTAATTGATAGATGAGTATAGCATGCCTACCTTATTGTTATTAGATTCATGTAGGGCTGTTCAGATATACCAGATTGCTTGCTGTGGTGTGGTTAGCGTCTTGTCATCCTATCATCTACAAGTTACATTAAATAAGCATGTTTTTCTTTTCTTTTCTTTTTTTTTAAAAAAAATCCCTTAAGCCTGCATATGCTTTGTGTATTGATTAAGAGCTGAAAGTTAAATGTTAGTCCTATAGTAACGTCTTTGAATTCGTCTCATATGTGTGCTAAAGTGCATAATCATAATTGACTCATGGAAACCTTGCATCTTTGCTTCTCTTTGGCTCTGTTGATGTCTATTTGAGCATCTATACTTAGTATGAATTAAGTTAAAGACTTGCATAGTGTAATACTTGAACAATGAATCATATTGTGATTTACATGATATGTTGTCACTTGTTAGAATCATATATACCTTCCCCTAAGTCTAAGTGTGGATTTCTAGGAAAATATACTAGGATATACCTGAATACTCTAGGTATATACAGTCCTGTATACTTTGAGTTTGAAGGAATTTGTATATGTGGTATAAGTCAGTCAGGCTTGTGGGATTAGATGTTGTCTAGGCTTTGATGAATGCTGAAGTGATTTTTTTTTAAGAATAACTAAAATGCAAACTGAAATGTGAGGATGTTCGGCTATATTTCTTAATTGTAAGTCACTGGCAGTGATGATTTTTGTCATAACTATTGGTGTCTTGCCATGTTAATATAAAGAATATGAACTAAAATGTGAATTGAAACATGATGATATTTTTTGCTATAGCTTTTAGTATTTATAAGCTGCTGGCAGTGATGGTATTTTGTTATAAGTACTAGTATGTTGCTTTGCCAATATGGAAATGGAACTAGGCAGTGTGCCTGTATACTATATATGTCCTTCCTGGACTCAATAGGTATTTTGTAATATGCCATGCTTAGATTTGACATATGATGCACGCTGCCCATATACCTAACCTATATACATATTGTGTGTTTTCATATGAGTGAAGTATGTTTAGTAGATTATGCATGTGGTTTGTATTATCAAAGAATGGCTTATTAAATTTTGTGTATGTTGCAAGCATATTGCATTGGGACTATGTGAATGTATATTATAAGTATATTGTGGCTAGTACATTTATAGGGAAATTAGTGGGTCACTATGGATTAAGCTTGAACCTTCCCCGGTCTTAGCCATGCCTGGGATTCATGAAATCCCTTGGAACTTGTGCAACATCGGGAAGACGGGGGCGAAAGCTTTCTAATATTAACCTTCTATATATCCTTATGAATGTGTATACACAAAATATACTCAAATATACATAGTGTATACATAACCCACTGGTCTGTTTTGAATTTATATTATATATGTTTGGCCTTATTTATTGATCGTATGCTAATCTTTTTTCTTTCGTTTTATGCATGGTCATCACATACGAGTCCGAGGGACTCGTCCCCTTTCCGCGTTCAGTGTTGGGCCAAGGCCCAACGACGCCTCATTCCTCCCATCAGTTCTGTCCGCAGCAGTCTTTGGGCGTAAATTCTCTGCTGGGCCGAGGCCCAACAGCAGCAAAACGGATCCACAGCAGCATTATTATTGGGCCAAAGCCCAACAGCAATAAATCCAGCAGCCCCAAAATGGGCTGAGCCCACTTAACTATATTTACTCCTTCACTTATCTTGTGCATTTAATTTTATGTTGTTGACTAACATTTTGTTTTATTGTTGTTTTATTTTAGCTTAGATGAATTCTAGGGGGATTAGTATGGGAATTAGTTCTAACAACGAGTAGTTAATTCAAGGAAAATCAACGATTAATTCTAAATTTCATCCATTTTATTTTATTTATAGTATTTGTCTTCATTAAAATGATTGATTTTCAAAAAGCACGACTACATATTTCGAGCTAAGGAAGCATGATTTGTTATTACCGTCTTAAAATTTCAAGATGTCACTAATATGTAAATGGTAACTTAAGTATTTTATAAACTTTGTTTCCAAGATTCATCTAATTATATATATATATATATATATATATATATATATATATATATATATATATATATATATATATATATATATATATATATATATATATATATATATATGGCCGAATATAGTAAAACAAAGTTAGTAAAAGCGAAAGAAAAACCACGACCTTTCTATCACATTTTAAGAAAACAAGCCTAGGTATTTTTACATCACCATATTGATATAATATAAATTTTATCTAAAGTTCGCATTTACTAGAAAGCTATTATTTATAGGCATATTATTATATTTTCGGCGAGTTTTCCATTTCAATAGCATTATTATATTTTCATTAAAGGCTTTAGCTACGTTTTTTTTAGTATTCATTTAGCCTTTAAAATCTTCTCTTGTGCAAGTCATTATATTTTCTACAAGTATTATGTTTAATAGCATCATATGCATTCTTTCAAAACCTTAACATATTCATGAATTTTATTTTAAATAGCATTTAAAGCCTTCCTACATGCAAATCCTTATATTTTGCAAGTCCCATTTTTAAAATAACATTATTATTTAAAATTTTAGCAATATTTATAGTTTATTTTAAATAGCATCTGAAGTCTTTTCTTGTGCAAATTACCCTACAAGTCTTAATTTAAATAGCATTTTTTTTAAAGCCATAGTATACTTTTAGGTCTTATTTTTAGCGTTACTATATTTTCCTTTAAACTTTAGTAACATTATAAGTCGTTTTCTTAAATTTAAGCATCTTATTTAACCTTAATTAATTAACCTAAGTTTGGTTGGTAAACCGTAGTTAACGGATCCTAGAGGATGCCTAATCCCTTCCCTTTAGGATAATTAGAACCCTTACCTAGAATTGAAATTAAGCAGACCATTAACGAGGTATAGTTAGGTTTTACCTTAGTTAATAAAATAGGTGTCCTAATTCACCATTAAATTAATTAGGTGGCGACTCCTTAAAATAAGCAAAATAGGGATCTCCAATATGTTATACTCTAATTTAACCCGTTTAAAATGGGGTATAACAAAAATGATGTACCTAGTGGGATGTATGGTAATGTGGAGCATTTAGTTTCCTTTAGAGGCTATAATGTGTTTTGCAAACCACTATGGGATGACGATAAGCTTAGTCGTGATGACAAGCATGGGGTGGGTGAAGTTCTTGACACTATCCCCGATGATGAGGGATCCTTCTTGAGGGTTTGTAACCCACTTGATGAACTAACGTCGAATTTGGAAAAGGCTTCTGGAAACGATGAGTGCTATTTAAAGAAGGGGAGAAATTTGAAGGGAAAAGAGCACACTTCTTGGAAGGACTATGCCAGATCTCCTAACCTAAGGGATGGGGAGATGCTACTTCTAGCTTGGCATAGGTTAGATAACCCTTTCCCTTGTGATGGAAACCTTCCCTTGAAGGGAAATGACATGATAGTTGGGGAAGGATGTTTAGAAAAAGAAGGTGAAACCTGTTTGCAAATTGTCACTTCTTCCATGAGTGTTCCAAATAGTAGTGGCTTGCGTGAACTTGTGCTTGAACACCATAATGAGTCTACACTTGAGGTCACTTTAGTTGAAGAAGTTGTTTTGTGTAACACCTTTCTTTATTACCTATTTTCCTATGATGACACTCATGTTTGTGTTGAGGGTGCATCCTTGATTGAGAGGGGTATTTGTGGGGTGAATAGTTATCTCCTTGGCCATGCTTTGTGGATAATTTTTCCCTTCAACCCCGGTGCGAATTGTTGTGCATTGGTCGTGGGACGACCTTTGGAGAGTTCTTATTTGCGAAATAAGGGTCTGATGTGTGATATGTTTTCTAGAATCAATGTAGCATTGCATGCTTATTGTCTTAGGTCCTTTGGTTTCCTTATCTTACCCTCGTTTCGTGATCTTTAGAGGGGTCAACTTCTTCGTGCCCCATATGTGGAGTCTTTCTTCACATTGATTATTGAGGAGTGGTTATACCACAAGTTTGTGCATCCTTGGCATGTTGGTCGATTTGTTTGTGCTAACACTAACCCTCATGCTTTGAGGATCTTGCTTGTTTTTGTCTTCCCTTGGTTTTTGCTACATTCAAGGATGATCTGTTTCTCATTGGCTCGAGTGCATTTATAGAGCCTATGATTCGTGGTGAAGCTCAACTTAGAGTCTATGATTTTCATTGGAGCTTATTCACCACATTTGGAGCGTTTCAAAGGGCCTCACGTGTGTATTTCCACACTACACACTTGATTGTCACGACCCAACTAGGGGCCGCGACGAGTACCCGATACTTGTACCGAGCACCCCTTATCTGCCGTATTACCTTTATTACTAAGTGGGCCGTGGGAACCTTACCAAGTTGGTTTTTTTCTTAACATTAACAATAATAGCATATTTATAAACATAGGCTAACAAGCTTTGTTAACACGTTATACAAATGTACGAGGACCATCAAAAGTACAAAACATCTAACTGTACATATCTGTCTACGAGCCTCTAAACATAGTGCACATATACATAGGGAGGGCCGAGTACTGCCGTGCCCGAATATATATATATACAAAATAGTACCAAAGAACTGAGGCTCCGGAACAACTGGAGCGCTGCTACAATACTGCTGATGGAGCTCCTAGGAGTCAAGTCTATCCTCCTGCTGACCTGCGCGGCATGGAACGCAGCGTCCACAAAAAGGGACGTCAGTACGAATAATGTACCGAGTATGTAAAGCATGGAAAACAATGTAAGCAGAAGCATGAGGTACGAATAACAATATCATGAAACCATAGAACATATGATAAGATAAGATAATAACCTGTACATGTGAATGCCCTTTAGGCCGGAAACCATGCATGCTTACCTTTCCTTTGAAAAACATTTCTCTTTCATATATAGAAAATAGAACATATCATATCATAGCGCCGATTACGTCGGCTCCCCCATGTATCCCGCGTTCGGGTATCCCACGTCCGGGATGATAACGCCAGCTGACCAGGTGGCAATGCGTCTTATAGCGCAACATGTCTCCCTTCCCCATATCCCCCAAATCATATACCTATCATATAAGCGGCATGCATGAGAGCCCAAAGAAAGTCATGTATCTATCGGAGTGACGTAAGGTCGGTAACCTCCGATTACATTATGGAACAATTAGGATCGTCATGTCTCACCTTGAAGGAACAATTATGAGGCGAGACTAACAATAAAGGATAACTTCACGGGAACATAAAACAAAATCATGACATATCATTTCATGTACTTTGAAACCTTAAAATAGTCATTGTTCAAATATAGCTTAACATTTTGTGTCGTCATATTCATGATGAGAACAGATCCTTGACATATTCGTCATATACGTTTTCCCATATCTAGCATTATCATTGTCATCATAAAGTCATAGTTGTTGTTTTAGTCATAAAACTTTCAAAATCGTAAAACTTGGATTTTTAGAGAATATGGCATCTTGGAAAACATTTACGACTTATTAGAAAGAAAACGATACTTTAGAATTCTAGACTTCAAGGAGTTACTTACGAAAATTTTGGGACGTCCGGATCCATTTATGGAAGTTGCATACATTCAAGCTACTTTTCTAATGAAACCTAGAAAATCTAATTCAATTCTATTGAAGGAATAGTGGTCAAATTCGAACTCAGGTTTCTAGAGATAGAGTAGTCCCCGAGGCTTGTATTCAAACCTATTATGTCTAGGACATGCCAAAGAAGGAAGGGTAAAGCCTTACATACCTTTTCCGCCTTTTACGCCTCTCCAAACTCAAGTTCCAAATTCGCCAAAATCTACAATTTGGTCACATTTACCAAATGTTAATTAGAGCATCTAGAAGTTGAAATTTAAAGTAATCACTTGTCTACCGAAATTTCGGCAGCATTTCCCCTGTAAATACTCCATCCCACCAAGTTCACTCGGCCGATTCCAATCAACAACAATCCCGGGAATTCAACCCGGCCAAACTATCAACAATAATAACAACAATCTTACCAAACCTCATCATTCTCGGCCACAACCACTATCAACATATTTTCACGAGTTTTTTGTCTATTTCTACACATTACGATAACAACCAACACATAACATAAAATTAATTCATTCATTCTTCCTTCAACATCACATACACACGGCCAACTACACAAACACACGGCCACACTCTCATAATAATTCCATAGCAATTACAACTTTGTTTCAAATCATTAAATCCTCATTTCAATTATAGAATTCGCAATACAACAATCAAACGACTAAATAAAATAAACTCATCACTCCAACACCTCACCAATCCATTCGGCCACCACACACACATCCATATTTCATGAATTTCATGCATTTCTACATACAATAACATGCACAACCATCCATAATATATAAAAGAAGGTTAAATCCTTACCTTTTTCCTTCAACTTCCTTCTTGGCTAGAGTTATGATTTTGTAAGAAAGGGTGATTCTCTTGCTTCAACAACTATACCATGTCGAAGAGGACGTTTAAATTAGCGGAAATACATGAAGAGCCAAATTTTTGGAACAAGATTTTTGGTCTCCTCTTTCCCTCTTTCTTGGCCGAATTGGCCCCTTTGTTGTTCTTCTTCTTTCTTTGTTCTCCTCCTTGGAAATTTCTAGAGATTTTTGGACAATTAAGATGACTTAGTCATCTTTTTATATTTACTCTTGCATGCACATGGCCGGTCATGTGCATGCTCTCCTCTTATTTTTTTTTTGTTCCAAATTTTCTTCCATTTTCTAGAATTTTCTTCAATTAACAAAGATGACCACTTGACTTGCTTCATAAGTTTCATCCATATAATAGTGGGACCCATATATATACATGCACATGCACATGCACACACACACACACGGCCAAGCCTTGGCTTGGGCTAAAAATTTCAAGACAATTTTGTAAAATTCCCATTTTGTCCCCCCAGGCTTCCGCAATATTAGCATGAACCATTTTGCGAATTTTTCCTTCTTACCCTTGGCCTTTCCGAACATTTCCACACTAATAACCTCCGTACCTAATATTCATAATAACTTGCACATTATAATAACTCTTGAAAGTGATCTCGTCCTTAACTTGCCGCGACTTTCTCGAAGTATCCGAATGCATGAAACACGGGATATAACATTGATGATGATCAATGATGAGAGCCAAGTCTCTACAAGCTTCATAGAGGTGGAATCCGACAAGGTTTAGGAGATTGCTTAGTTGGGAGATCTAGAGCTCGAGGTCCTTGCCTGCAAGACTTGGAAGATAGCTTGGAGGGCTATTTGCGCAAAAAGCTATTTGTGCAAGTGGCTACTTTGCGCAAGGAGGGTTATGATTACAAGAAGGACATGCATGCAAGATTGATTAGAGGGCCATCTATGCAAGGAGGGACGTGTTTGTCCATTGAAGGTCAATCCTTGAATTGAAGACTACACTAAGAAGACTAGCCAAACAAGGCCCTTACTTCATTAAGGGTAGCATTATAATTGCCTATTAGTCTTCTTTACTTAACTTGTATATATAGCTTGTCTTTCATTTCATTAGTTAGATGAGATGAATTATGTATTGAATACTCTAAGGAGTCATAGTTTGTTTGGCTTAATAGCCTTTAGGTTTAGACTTAGTTAATGGTGGATTCCATTGTTGGTTTTGAACCGATTTCCATTAATTTCATGAAGTGTTGTTCATTTGTGGATTCAATTGAATTTCCCTTGCCTTGATTTCAAATAGTAAAGGTTCTTTGAATTGAATCAAATTGAGAGGGTCTAGGTTTCATATACTTAGGTTTGCTCATAGGTTCATTATTCATTAGGTCTTGCTTTTATCCTTAATTTCTCATCCCCTTTTCTTCAATTCTCATCCCAATTTCTTGTTATCCTTTAATTCTGCATTTTAGTGTTGAATTGGTGTTTTCCCCCAATTCAAATCTTATCAGAAGATATACGTATCGAAAACTTAGCCGATTCTATCGAATCTTCAGCGCCCTACTATTAGCCATCTTACGATGATCATATCTCCTTGCTCCGATCTCTAATTGGCTTGCTCCTTGTATAGTTGGAAAGGTGTTTCTACGTACTACAAATTTCATTAAAGGTACTTTCCCAAATTCCCAACTAATCAAGGGGTTATGACTGCCCAAAGTAGGCCTATCAACCATTTTCGCAAAACGTTCAAATCTTCAATTTTTTCACTAAAACTTTCACGATACGAGTCTAACCTTAGTTCTAAAATACAGGGTGTAATATTATCTCTCCTTTGGGATCATTCCTCCTCGAATGATGGTCTTGCTTATAATCACGACTGATTCTGAGACTCTACGGAAGCTTGGTAGAGTTTACTCTGTAACTCAGATACATGAAACTAACTAGCTGAGGCACGTGATCACTGAACTGACGTGAACACATACTTACTGAACTGAATGAATACATGATTACTTAACTGAATGTCTACTAAACTGACTGACTACTGAGATGATTGAATACTGAGCTGACTGAATACTGGACTTACTGGATACTGGACTGACTGGATACCGAAACACATGGAGATTATACTATAAGGATCTGAATGAAAAGGTTAGTTAGCTTCAATATTTTCTGCTTGCTCACCAAAGAGATAGCGATATATGGACTTCATGTCCTCTTCGGCCTTCCACGTAGCCTCTTCAACTTTCTGATTTCTCCATAGTACTTTCACTGAAGCAATCTCTTTAGTTCTTAACTTGCGGATTTGACGATCAAGAATAGCCACTGGAATATCTTCGTAAGACAAAGCATCTTTAACCCCCGTGATCTCTGTAGGAACAACTAGGGACGGGTCTCCCATGAACTTCTTCAACATGGATACATAAAATACTGGGTGTACAGCAGCTAATTCTTGTGGCAATTCTAACTCGTAAGTTACTTGCCCGATCCTTCGCAGGATTCTATATGGTCCAATATAGCGGGGATTAAGCTTCCCCTTCTTCCCAAATCTCATAACGCCTTTCATAGGCAAAACTTTCAGAAACACCCAATCATCAACTTAGAACTCTAGGTCTCTATGCCGCACGTCCGAATTGGACTTTTGGCTACTCAGAGCCTCTTTTAACCGCTTATAAATTAACTTGACTTTCTCCATAGCCTGATAAACCAAGTCTGACCCTAACAACCCTGCTTCACCAACATCAAACCAACCAATTGGCGACCTACATCTCCGCCCATACAAGGCCTCAAACGATGTCATCTAGATACTAGAGTGGTAACTGTTATTATAATTAAACTCAATGAGAGGCAAATGGTCATCCCAATTACCTTTGAAATCTAGGACACATGCTCTCAACATGTCCTAAAGAGTCTGAATAGTACGCTCTGCCTGGCCATCTGTCTGAGGATGAAAAGTTGTGCTGAGGTTCACCCCTCTGCACAATCCTTTCTGAAAGGCTTTCCAAAAGTTCGCTGTAAACTGAGCACCACGATCTGAAATGATGGACAAAGGAGTCCCATGCAATCGGATGATTTCCTGAATATATAACTTGGCATAATCTTCTACCGAATTTGTAATTTTCACTGGCAAGAAGTGAGCTGACTTGGTAAGTCGATATACAATCACCCAAATCGAATCATGCTTTCGATAGGAGCGAGGTAAACCTGTTAAGAAATCCATGTTTATCATCTCCTATTTCCAGACGGGAATGTCTATGTTTCGAGCCAACCCAATAAATCTCCTTAAGATCATGATACATCTTTGTGGAACCTGGGTGAATAGAATACTTGGAATTGTGGGCTTCAAACATAATCTAATTTCTTAGCCCATCTACGTCTGGAACGTATAGTCTGCCTCTGTTCTTCAAAGTACCATCATCTCCCCCTTGTTCAAAAGTCGTAATCTTGCGTTTATGAATCCCCTCCTTCAGCTGCAATAAGTAGGGATCACTAAACTAATTTTCGTTCACTTCGGCAATAAGGAGGATTCAGCCCTGTTCTGAACAACAACGCCACCATCTTCGGAGTCCAGAAGTCGAACTCGTTGACTTGCTAAGCGGTGAACTTCCTTCGTCATAGTTCGCTTGTCTGCCTCAACATGAGCTAAGCTGCCCATAGAATGCCGACTGAGAGCATCGGCTACAACATTTGCTTTCCCCGGATGATAGAGGATATCAACATCATAATCCTTAAGCAATTCGAGCCATCTTCTCTGTCCAAGATTCAACTCCCTTTGCTTGAAAATATACTGGAGAATCTTGTGATCTGTGAAAATATCAACATGAACTCCATACAAATAATGGCGCCAGATCTTTAGCGCAAGTACCACGGTTGCTAACTCAAGATCATGAGTCGGATAATTCTTCTTGTGGGGCTTAAGTTATCTAGATGTATTAGCATAACCTTGCCATGCTGCATTAAAACATATCCAAGACCGACTCCTGAGGCATCACAATACACCACGAACCCTTCGGTTCCCTCTGGTAGCGTCAAGACTGGAGTTGAAGTCAACATTTTCTTCAACTCCTCAAAACTTTTCTCGCAAGCATCAGACCACTGAAACTTGACCTTCTTCCTAAGTTAGTCTAGTCAAAGGGGACAAGATAGAGGAAAATCCCTCTACAAAATGCCTGTAATAGCCTGCTAGACCCAAGAAACTTCTTATATCGGATATTGAGGTGGGTCTAGGCCAATTTTTCACTGCCTCTATTTTCTGAAAGTCCACCTTCATGCCTTTGCCTGAGATAACATGGCCAAAAAATGCTAC
Organism: Lycium ferocissimum; assembly: GCF_029784015.1. Taxonomy (NCBI): domain Eukaryota; kingdom Viridiplantae; phylum Streptophyta; class Magnoliopsida; order Solanales; family Solanaceae; genus Lycium; species Lycium ferocissimum. The sequence continues at coordinate 58,736,873 of NC_081348.1, read as the reverse complement.
TGATTTCAGCCAAAATTCACACTTAGAAAATTTCGCATATAGCTTGCGATCCTATAGTTTCTGCAACACGATTCTGAGATGCTCTACATGGTCAGTCTCGCTATGGGAATAAATCAAGATGTCATCAATAAAAACAATAATGAACAAATCAAGATAAGGCTTGAAGACCCTGTTCATAAGGTCCATGAAAGTTGTTGGTGCATTCATCAAACCAAACGACATCACTAAAAATTTAAAATGCCCATAACGAGTCCTAAAAGCTATTTTAGGAATATCCACCTCCTTAACTTTTAACTGATGGTACCCTGATCCGAGGTCAATCTTGGAATAACACTGCGCACCTTGAAGTTGATCAAATAAATCATCAATTTTGGGGAGAGGATACTTGTTCTTGATGGTGTCTTTATTCAACTGACGATAGTCAATGCAAATACGCAAAGACCGATCCTTCTTTCGGACAAATAGAACCGGTGCGCCCCAAAGTGAGACACTTAGCCTTATAAATCCTTTATCTAGAATATCTTTCAACTGGGTTTATAGCTCTTTCGCCTCTACTGGAGCCATTCTATAAGGCGGAACAGATATCGGCTTAGTGCCGGGAAGAAGATCAATTCCAAAGTCAATCTCCCTATCAGGAGGGACTCCGGTAAGATCCTCAGGGAACACTTTTAGGAACTTATTTACAATTGGTACTAACTGGAGAGTGGGGGTCTAAGCATCTGTATCCCTAACTCAAACTAAATGATAGATATACCCTTTAGAGATCATCTTTATGGCTTTAAGATAGGAAATAAACCTACTCTTAGGTGCTACTGCATCACTCTTCCATTTTAAGACTGGTTCACCGGGAAATTCAAAACTTACTACCTTGGTCCTACAACCCACTGTAGTATAACAGGACTCTAACCAATCCATGCCCATGATTACATCAAAATCTACCATCTCCAATTCTACTAAGTCTGCTACAGTAAGGCGATGATACACTTTGACTGGACAGTTCCTATAGATACATCTAGCTATAACTGATTCTCCAACTAGAGTGGACACTTCAAAGGGTTCACACAACTTTTCGAGTTCTATTCCAAATTTCTCAGCAATATATGAGGTTACATAAGATAGGGTGGATCCTGGATCCATAAGAGCATAAACATCGAAGGTGATGACTGTTAGCATACCTGTGACAACATCTCCACGAGCCTCTATATATCCGTACGGCTCGCGCCGCATACGAGCATTCTGACCACCGTCTGTATTGTTGGACTTTGCTGCACCGCGCCCCAGTTGGGCCTGAGAATTGCGAGGAGTTGCTAAATTTGTGGACTGAGTCATGTTACCTTCGATATTCTGTCTTGCTGATAGACAATCCCTCAAGAAGTAGCCCTGTTGACCCCACCCATAGAAACCATCCATGCCCAAACAACACTCCTGAGTGCCTCTTTCCACACTTGTGGCAAATAGGGTGCTAAAAACCACTGTTGTTCACGCTGGCCTATGACAGTGAGCCTGCTGTTCTGAAATTCTAGCCTTTGTTATTACACTTGGACCTCTAAACTGGTGCACTAGCTGAAGATGGAGCAAGTCCTGATTTTGGTTTCCTGGATAACTGGCGATTACCACCCCCATGAGATCCCCCGTGGTTGAAGTTTCCTGCAGACTTAGCTCTCTTGTTAAATTCCCTGTCCTTCTCTTTCTATAGTCGTTCTTCTTCCTTCAGCCTATTTTCATTCCCTTGAATAAAGGTAACCAACCATCTTGGTTATGGTCATGTCATTGTTCTGAGCGGCTATATTAGCATCAGCAAATAATTCATCTGAGAGCCCCAACACAAACCGCCTAACTCTGGCCCTCATATCGCGTACCAATTCTGGAACATAATTGGCCAGAGCGATGAACTTGAGGTAGTACTCGTTCACACTCATCTCATTCTGTTTGAGTCTCTCAAACTCTAAAGCCTTAGCTTCCAGGACCTCAGTGGGTAGAAAATGCTCAAGAAACGCATCTGCAAACTCTTTCCAAATCACAGAAGCCGCATCTTCCCCTCGAGACTCTTCCCATATGTCGTACCAAAGGTTAGCAACATCCTTCAGCTGGTACGCAGCAAACTCTGCTGCCTTTGTGTCTGCAGCGTGCATCACTCAAAATATTTTTTCAACGTCTTCAATGAAGTTCTCCGGATTCTCATCCTTCTTGGATCCCGTGAAAACTGGAGGTTTCATGTTGAGAAATTCCCTGGACCTGGACCTGGACCTACCTATCCCATCAATAGCACTTGTTCCCTACCTCTGAGCCTGAGTAGCAGCAATCTGGGTGAGCAACTGGATAGCTCCCCTAAGATCCATGTCCAAAGCATTGGGCGGCGGAGTAACTGGACCCTCCGTAGGCCCTCTGGTAGCGGGTGGGGGTGCAGGAACTGAAGTGGCTCCCTGGGTCTGGATGTTCTCTTCCTAAGCAGCATCAGTCGTAGCCCTCTGGCTTGTAGCTAAAGTCCTGTTGGTGTACTTTCTTTTCGCAGGTATTTTCTGAAATATTTAATTCACACGAGGTAGAAGGATTCCTGAAAGCATAGCTCTAATGGCACGATCTAGATTATGAAAGAAGTGAGACAATCCTGGATGTCTTGGTGGTCAACTGTGTCACACCCTAATACTGATCAGGGTGTGATGGGCACCCGACCCTTACCTAGGGCCGAGCGAACCCTCTGACGCTCACTTCATGCATAAATTTTTTTTTTTTCTAAGTCAGGTACACATAGTAAGGCTCTCTTGTTGCTTTTAAAACAAATAAAATGTGCACTGTACACAACGCATATCATAATACAAACTAACGCATTGGCCTATAAAGCCACCGACAGACCGACTTCGCTACCCACGACTCGTTCGCAAAGTCTCTAACCGTAATCGAAACCCGGCATGTGTGCTATGACTCGGCTACACTCCCAGGCCAAATGGAGCTTGCCAACTTCGCCGGAAGATCTTCTATCACGGCTTCTATCCGTCCGAGTGTACTGCGTGGCATGAACGCAGCCCCCGAAGAACAGGGGTCGACAGCAATGTACCGAGTATGTAAGACATGAACGAACAACATAGTAAGAGCGTAGTATATCATGTAAAGAGAGTATTCGTACATACGAGATATATCATGGGAAGTCGTGTCCGTACATATGGAACATATCACGTGTAAAACGAAGAATCGTGCGAGCAATGACCGTATGGTAACATAGACGTAGCATAGGATAAAGGAGTAACTCCGTATACGTGAGTGCCACTCGGGGGCGGAAGCCATGCATGCCTAGCCTTTTCTTTTTTCTTTTTCGAACACGGTGTTTCTTGTTTTTGTACACGAAAAAACGATACTTTTCGAAAAACGGTACTTTTTGCTTGCAAGATGACGCCGAATTCATCGGCTCTCCCACCCCCTCCCCAACAATGTCCCAAATATATCATAGTATGTATATATATATATCACACAAACACACGCCGCGTACGGCTCTCCCATATCCCGCGTCCGGATGATAAGCCACCGAATGTGTGGACACGGTTGCCCTCCCATTCCCCACATATACAATATATACACATACATTCATTAATATCGTGTATTATATACATTATCACATAAACAGCATGCATGGGAGCCCAAGGAAAAGCTATAACGCTATCGGAGTGACGTAAGGTCGGTAACCTCCGATTTTATTATGAAATAACCATGGGCGCTTTATCTCACCTCAAGGAACTAGTAGTAAGGCGAGACAATCATTGGAGGTCAACATTATGAATAAACATGGAATAGAATCATAGTGTAGCATTTCATGTACTTTGGAACCTTTAGACATAAGATCATTCTCGTCATAGTCATCATAGTACCATTCTCATTTTTTTTGACATCGTCATAGCCATTGAAAACCATATCCTTGGCTATTATCGTCATATACCTTTCTTATTCCTGGCATCATTATTATCATCATAGAACTATGGTAGTCGTTTCAGTTAGTAGGACTTTCGACGTTATAAAGCTTGGTTTTTTAAAGAAAAAAAAATTGAGTATTTTGGAAAAACACTGGTAAACTTTTAGAGAAGAAAATCATGCGTTGGGGTCGAAGGTTTAGTTAAAACAACTACTAATTTGATAGTAGGAACGATAACCAAAAACTTTTATTAGCTATAGCATGGAAATAAGCTTAATGTAACAATAAGAAGGGATTTGGGACTAGTGGGCCCGCCTCGGTCGAATGAGGCGGCGTACACACTTTACGTATAATACATTTCATAATGTTGCTTATGGAAGTCTTAGGGTGATCGGGTCGTATTCTTGCAAGTCCTAGGGTGTTTCGACCTTTCTTTCACTATTCAAGCACTTTTGGTTCAATGCCACTGAATGAATAGTAACTATTTTTCAATCTCGGACTTCTAGAGTTAGGGAAGTCCCCGAGGCGCGAAATCAAGCCTATACGTCTAGGACATGCCAAAGAAAGAAAGTAAGGTCTTACATACCTCTTGCCACTCCTTGACCTCTCCAAATTCGCGTTGCAAATCCGCCGAAATCTACAATTTGGTCCCGTTTACCAAGCCTTGATTAGAAGCCTTTAGAGTTGGATTCTTAAATGAACTTGGCTACCGAAATTTCGACAAAGACTTCCCTGTAAATATACCATGCCCAAAATCCAACTCGGCTCATTTTAATCAACAATAGCAATCCGGGAATTCAACCCGGCCAAACTAACAATAATTCCAACAATCTTGCCAACAATACAACAAGCCATTTATATTTATTTTACATGATATTCCAACAACTCAATCAACATACTACTTTTCCCGAGACCTTCTAACTTCAATGAAACAACAACGACATACTTCCTTCTTTAAAATTTAATCACAACAACCCTCTTTTCAATCTTCCAAATCACTAAATAAATTCAATCCATTTTTCTACACATACACTATTCTATTCGGCCATACACACACATGCATATTTTTCATGAATTTCCATCCTTGTCTTTACATTACAACAACAACCAAAACACTAAATAGAATCATTGAATCATTGTTCCATTAACCATGCATGCATACGGCCACAATGCCATCTCACGGCCACACAACCACCAACATCACAATTTCATGCGTTTCATTCATTTCGTCATAAAATACATAACAACAATAATTATAACACTACATAAAAATTAATTCATTCTTTCATGCAACACAACACACAACCACACGGCCAAGCTCCCACACCAACAACCTCATAAATTTCATTCACTTTGCATACTACAACATACATAATCATCCAAAGCATGTATAAGAACATAAACTCTTACCTCTTTCCTCAATTCCCCACTTGACTAGAATTTGTAACTTGCAAGAATATGTCTTCTTCTTGCTCCAATAATCATCTCATGTTAAAGGGGACCTCCCAATTGCTTAGAATACTTGAAGAGAATAATTTTGGCAATTAATATCCATGGCTTCCAAATTTTTTTCTTCTTTTTTCCATGGTGGCCGAATGGCCTAGTCTTTTTTTTCCTCTTTGTTTTCTTTTCTTTCTTTCTCCCTCTCCAACTCTTATATAAAAGATGAATAAGTCATCTTTTCATAATTTGCACCCTAGTCCCCCACTTATGGTCATATATCTTCCTTCCCTCTTTCTAGACTTTTCTTCTTTTTTCTTGATTTTTCTTACTTGGTCAAAGAAGACCAAGTGTCTTCCTTAATACACTTTGGTCCCTCTCCATTTACACTTTGCCCCTTTTCAAGACTTTTTCTAGTACTTGGTGAAATTACTATTTTACCCCTCGACTTTCCTTATTATTACCATTTTGTCCCTAACCTTCCACACTATTTTCACGGCCCATTTTGCGAATTTCTCTTCTTGCCCTTAGCCTTTCTCAATATTTCCACAATACCAATATCCATAAATAACATTCCCAACGACTCCGACACTAAATTTATTTTAGAACATGGTCTTGTCCTTAATTTCTTACCATTATCCCACAACGTCCGAACGTACAAAATACGGGCTATAACAAACTGTTTACATATGCGGCGCGTACACACATGTAAGAGTGACTCCACTGGACACGGCTTCATAGACTTCCTAGGACTCTTGAACCTAGGCTCTGATACCAAGCTTTGTCACGCCCCAAATCACGGCCTGGGCATAACACGGAACTCGGTGCCTGACTGCATATGACCGAGCTAACCAACTAGGTGGCTGGATCAACATGGGGTATAACTGTAAGCTTAATATAAATACACAACATGCTGATCTACTAAAGAGTCTGACTGAAATATCATAAATGCAGAAAGTAATGAAAAGTCTGCAAGTAGCCAACAAGGCTAACACATAAAAGCCTACTAACATTTGACTGATTGGACTATAGTCTACGAAGCCTCTAAAGAATACTGAAATGCTAACTGTTTACCGGGACAAGGCCCCCGGCATACCTTACTAACTGAAATACTATAAAGACTTAAAAGAGGGATAATGCCCCGAAAGGCTGGGGCTCACCAATAGCTGATAGGAGGTGTCCTAGCAAGCAGAATCGTCAACCTGTAAATCGTTACCTGCATCGCGAGATGCAGGGCCCGAGCAAAAAAGATGTCAGTATATTTGAATTGCACTGATATGTAAAGAAACTAAAAGAAAGAACTGTAAATACTGAAACTAAAACTTATTTCATAACTGATAACTGAAGTGAACAAAAGAAGTAAAGATAAGAATACTTCCTGTTCTGAATGAAGAATCACCTGCTTACTGAAATCATAATCTGTGGCCTCAGGCCCAATATAAGTGCACAAGTCTGTGTCCTCAGGCCCAAGTATACGTATACATAACTGTGGCCTTAGGCCCAAAACACAGGTGTTCAACATTAAACAATTTATAGAAAAGAACTGTGAATCATGCTGAAAAGTACAACACTAACATACTGAGCAATGACTCACTGACACATATATTCATGAACTGATTATGATACCTGAAGCTTTAACCATTTATAAACATACTGAGTATTCTAGACTGAGACTCATGAGTATCAAACACAAGTCTATATTGATTATGTACTGAGCTCACAACGTTCGGAATGAAAGTCATGAACGAATTGCGAAACTAGAGAATAGAAGTTCTACAACTATTCAAGGAACTAAGCTTAACTATATTTCTGAGGCAATTAGTAATATTATAAAAGAACGTGATGTAGGGAGAATCATTAACATTCCCAAACATAGAGGCATCATGTATTGGACTTGCTAAATGGTCTGACCCGATCGTCTCAGCAATACTATAGTGGCCCCATATGAGGCATAGAATTCCCAAATAATGACTGGGCAATAGTCACCGGGATGGTTACCAAAGACCTCGGACTGATAAAGGCAGACTGCCTCAACAGTGCGAGGATGTGTCGTCAGTCCCTCAAAACTGATCCGCCGCTCTTCCCATATATTTCTCTACAGCTTTCCCCTTTTCTTTGTCGGAGCTATCCCTTGGTCAAATAATTATTTGGATTCCTTGACCCCAAACCTCAGCTTATCATCCTCCAACTGTGTACTCCTTACTTCCAACCTTCTGACCTCTTCTTCACTACGGACCGCAGGATTCGGAGGAGTAGGAGAAGGCTCAGTGACTGAGCCGTTTTCCTGTTCTGTCTCCTCAGTCTCCTCATTTTCCTTATCACCAGAGTTAGAAGAGGAAGATCCCTCCTTTTCAAATTGGGAGGAATCAGAAGACGGTGTTGTGTTTCGGGGCGCGGATGTGGAAACGCCCTTGTTCTTCTTTGCGGTATGACCTCCTCCTCCTTCTGGTCAAAAGGTTCATCCCACAGTTGGGTTTGGATCATCATTCTGTCCTGACGGCCCCGTCCAGATGGTTGGGACCCTCCACCTCTTTCAATAGTGTTCTTCGGAGGCATACTTGTTGAGAGACATCATTAGTTACATGGAACTAAAACAAAAGGCAGAAAAGAAAATCTTTTTGTATTTTTTTTAGATGGTCGTAAAAAAGGAATACGGTCGGTCTGTATAAGCTGGCCGTAATATATCTATTTTAGAAATACGGTCAGAAATACAGCCCGTACAATAAAGTACGGTCCGTATTTATGCTCATATATCTTTGGACATAAACATAAAATCTTGGCTAGGCCCAGGATACGGTCTGTTTAACTTTACACGGGCCGTATTTTGGGTCGTACTTCCTTATCGACCTGATTTCTTTTCAAATACTTGATTTTGATTCAGTCCAAGTTCACACACCACACAACACACATATTTCATGGTTTTCACTTCCTATGGGAATTGGGTTACTCAGACTTCACCCATTTTGAGCATTTTCTTATCATTAGCATTTTGTCAAACAATTGGCAGGCATAACAATTTTGCCAAAATAGAAATCGTCCATCGAAATACCCTCACACTCAGTGGGGTTTCGATAACTCATCCCCATGAGTCTTAAACCACATTAATATGCTCACCCCCAATCAAACTTTATTAAGCAAGATTTTTCACCAAATTAACCCTAAGTTTAATCAAAGGTAATCATCATGCCAAATCAACCAAACGATAATGTGTAGAGATTAGAGCATTAACATACCTGTAATGATGATCTTGGTGACATGCGTTACAAAGCAGTATGAGACAAACAAAGAGAGAAAAAAATTCTTGGAGAATAGAGAACAGAAGGTTGATACGTACTATTTAAGTGATTTGTTGTGAGGGCTTTATGAGGTTTTAAGTTGCTAATTTGGTGGTGTATGGGTTTCCAGTTGGGGATTATAATGGGAGTAAGAATAAAAGTGGTTTTGTGAAGTAGGGGAAGTGGGAAAGGCGGGCCTCTTTTGTTTTAAACCCTCTGAATTCTCCGACTTGAAATATGGTCCGTACAATTAAGTACGGTCCGTATTTCTTGAATACATACCTGGGCGATTTAATGATGTGGATCTCCTAAATACAGACCGTATTTTTGACCGTATTTTTAATTACGATTTGTATTTTGGGTCGTATTTCTTCTCTTACCATTAAGTCCACAGATATGGTCCGTAAAACTAAATACGGTCCGTACTTCTTGATCGTATTTCTTGGATGGCACAAAACAGTGAGTAAATTTTTTGTTCATCATTGATATGATCCCAAAGTACGGTCCGTATAAATTAATACGGGCCGTAAATTCCTTTCCTCTCATACTTAACTTGTTCCTGCATTATAGTCCTACACCAAAGCAAATGTCAATCCACACAAAAGCTACTAAAAACAATACAAAGAAATAAATGAAAGAAAAACTAAAAACCTTTGGTTGCCTCCCAAGCAATGCTTGATTTAACGTTACGGCACGACGGTGTTACCACTCTATTTAGGATCAGGAGTGTAACCATGCTTCAACCAGTATCTGTCTATAATGCGGTCACCATCAATGCACCAAATGGTAGTGCTTCACCTGTTGACCATTTACTTTGAACGTTCTAGTCCCATCTTCAGTTTTCAATTCCATTGCACCATTGGGTGAAACACTTACCAATCAGAATGGTCCCGACCATTTAGATTTCAATTTTCCCGGAAAGAGCTTCAATCTTGAGTTGAACAGCAGCACATCATCATCGAGTTAAAAGTCCCACTTAAGGTTATTCTTGTCATGGTAGTGTTTCATTCTCTCCTTGTACAAAGCCGCACTCTCATAGGCCTGATAGAGGAATTCATCCATCTTGTTGACTTGAAACAACCGAAGCTTGGTTGCCTCATCCCAATTCATATTCAACTTTTTCAGCGCCCACATAGCCTTGTGCTCAAGCTCAACAGGCAAGTGGCATGCCTTACCGAAAACCAAATTGTAAAGTGAAGTCCCAATGGGCGTTTCGAAAGCCGTTCTGAAGCCCAAAGAGCATCATCCAGCTTCTTAGACCAGTCAGTCCAATTTGCGTTGATCGTTTTAGCTAGAATGCTTTTTATCTCCCGATTGGAGACTTCAACCTGGCCACTTGTCTGCGGGTGATACAGGGTAGCCACTCTATGCTTGACACCGTATTTTTCAAGCAAACCCGCAAAAGCCCAGTCGCAAAAGTGTGAACCGCCATCACTAATGATCGCCCGAGGAGCGCAGAAACGGGTGAAAATATGTTTCTTCAAGAAGCCCGTGACACTCTTTGATTCATTATTTGGTAAAGCCACCGCTTCTACCGATTTGGAGACGTAATCCACAATAACCAAGATGTATTTCATACCACATGAGCTCACAAAGAGGCCCATGAAATCAATCTCCCATACGTCAAAAAGTTCTATCTCCATCACAAAATTCATAGGCATCTCCTGCCTCCTACCAATGCTCCTTTGTCGTTGGCATTGATCACATGATCTTACCAATGAGTTTGCATCATGGAATAGAGTGGGCTAATAATACCCACATTTAAGTACCTTCTCTGTTGTCTGGGTTCCACTGTGGTGACCTCCTACAGAGGAATCATGGCAAGCTTTCAAGATCTCCATCACCTCAGATTCAGGGACACAACACAGAATGATATTGCCAGTGCATGTTCAGAACAAGTACGGCTCATCCCAATAATATTGATGAGAGTCCCACAAGAACTTCTTCTTCTGATATGTCTTTTCCTTATAATCTATAACTTTGATTATCCACGTACGAAACCTTAACAAAATCACGAAGCGACGAGAACCTTTCTATATATAGTACAAAATCTCATCTGATAATCTGTACTCGAGTAATGCAATCCATGTAGAAACTCATCCAAAGCCACATTCCACTTACTCCAATCAGTAATTAATTAGTAATTATAGTCGTTCCAATCTCAATTAGGTGGCACTTATATTCCGACGATAAGTGTCCAAAGTCCTTTTGTAACATTATCTTTATCCCCACCTATATCATCTGTTTCCTTTAATAAATTTACAATACATCATTTGCTCCTCAAGCCTACCGTCTTTGTCCTTTAAGGATTCCACTATTTCCGAGGTGAAGTCGTGTACACGCATTATGCCTTATGCCCTTTTACCCTTGTTGTGTGCTCAGTACTGACTTCTAACTTACTCAAAATCATATCAAGTTCATCTTAATGATAGTCTTATCTTATCACCTTGTCGTCGTACTACACCTTTAAGTCCGTAGCTATATATTTCCCTTTTTATTTTATACTCGTACTCAATTAATTACGTCTATCTTGGGTGCTTCCTTTAGTATTCCCTTACCATTTCTCTAGTCTATGTTCCTCTTTTATTCTGTGCACGAGGAATCTTATACTACCTCTGTATCCTTCGGAAAACACTACTCCTGCATAATCCCTTTCTCATTTTCAAAACGTATTTTGTTCATCCCTATTTGTTCTTATCATACCAGTCATTTTCTAGCACCCATTCCACCTCGTTTCTCATGTTTCTGTAGTTTGGTCTTTCACCGTCCCGTCACTTACATTGCTCGTGTTCTCGGCTATACATGTCATAACCTATTACTGCACTGTTATCTCGCTTTCTTCTTATTTCCTTCTTTCAATTAACTCCTTCTTCTCTTGTGCTCGCTATCATTTTCGTTATCGCATAACCTTTATTCTGAACTTTCCCTATAGAAGAAATTTATAAGTCTTTCTTATTCGTTCTATAGCTCGCCTTTATACTTAATCACATAGATCACGTCATATCTTTTAGTCACTTCCTCGCTAGACTTTACTCATTTTCATAACAATCCTTATTATAATCACATTATATCCTGTTCGTAATCAATCCTATAGTGTAACACTTCTTAACCTTTTACCCTTTCTGGTCAATCTTATCCTTAACATCTCACAAGCTGTCTTATCAATACATTCATATCCATCACAATTCTTTTAACTATAAACTCGTCATAATTTATCCCTCCTTACCAATTCGGTCGGTACCCTAATATAACACTCTATCAAGATTTGCCAGCCTTTTCTAAATCATCTCTTATTATCATAAGCCCTTTCCAAATTCTTTTTACCATATCGATATCGACCTCCTAATTACTATTACCATCAATTCAAGTAGCTAACTTACTTTCTCAAGGTCGACCGTACTCGCAACTTAGTCAAATCCTATCATTACTATTGGCACGACCTTTCAAGACATATTACAAACCTATATCTCATTCTCTTTTTATTTTTAGGAAAATTTTGACGTAAATTTCCTCTCGTATTTTTACTATCTCAAAACCTCGCACGCACGAAATACCAACAATGCCTCACGGGCCAACATATATATATATATATATATATATATATATATATATATATATATATATATATATATATATATATATATATATATATATATATATATATATATATATATATATATTCCAATATCAATAACAGTATGAAAATGATGGACTTACCTCGTATGTCCAACTCAAACTGTACCTGTTACACTTTCCTGTTTACTTGCCCTTTCAATCTTCAACTTTACATTTCAATCGTACTTCAAATACCTTGCCCGACATACATCTTTCGCACCGTTGCTTACCTGAGTACTTTGTAACTTCTAATAGCATTAGTCACGTTCTTCTGCCGATGCCGTTCTTCTGCTAAAATCAAGGGTTAGTATAAGGAATCTCATTTCTTATGGCTTGGCTCTATCGCGCGATCTTAGATATGAAAGAAAGGTAACATCCTAAATGTCCTGTAGCTTCCTGCTTATAGATGTGGTGCACAACACACCGATAAATAAGACTCTACTAGACACGGTCTGTAGACACTCCGAGGATGAACTGCTCTGATACCACTTTTGTCACGACCCAACCCCATGGGCCATGACTAGTGCCCGAGCTGGACACTCGTATACGTACCTGTTAGATATAGTCAAACTGAAACTAAGGACAATATGGAAGCTTGCAAAAACAAGACGTTATCTCAAAACGTCGTATATCATAATAACATGTCTCCTGAGGAGTCACAACTAATCAAAACATACACAATACGCAAGCTGACAAGGCTGCCACTACGTACAGGAACATCCCAACATAAGTTATATTGACACAGCTAAACAACATCTATATACAACCCACACATATGTCTACAGACCTCTAAGAGTATCGATAGTGAAATATGACGGGACAGGGCCCCGCCGTACCCCTGGATAAACATAAATATACATCAAAAGATCTGTACCAAAAGTCTAGGCTCCGGAACAATGGAGCTCTCCAAGACAGCTGAGTAGAAGTCCTAAGCTGGAGGATCACCAAATCGAGTATCTGTACCTGCGAGCATGAAACGCAGCCCCCCGAAGAAAGGGGGTCAGTACGAGATATGTACTGAGTATATAAAGCATGATATACAATAAGGAAGATCATAACTGAAATAGAGATTACAGGAGCCAAGTATGACAATCAAGAAATCACTGTACCTGTGCCTTATGAAATGAAAATCATGCATAGCTATATCATATACCATATCCGGCCTATTATGGACTCGGTGAATAAGTCGTATACATGTATACCATGCCCGGCCCATCATGGGACTCGGTGCCACATCATCACATCATCGATCATCATATCATATATATATATATATATATATATATATATATATATACCGTACCCGGCCCTTTAGTGAGGGACTCGGTGAACAATGCAGTGAAACTGTGCACGAAAACATACCCGGCCCGGGACTCGGTGAAAGATATATTAACAGCATGCACGAGCAGAGTAGTGAGCAACCATATGCAAACTAAATCATCATCTGAGACTCAATAGAATAATTAGAATGAACTAACATTTGAGAATCAAAGACAACAGTTATGTCAAGTACCCCTCGAATGTCATTATGGAGTATATCAAATAGGGACTTCCGGAATCATAGACACGTATCAAGACATAATGAAATAGCTTCTGAAAATCAAGAACATTAGCCATCCTAGTGTCTCTAAGAATAGGAGCTTCTTTGGAGTTTATACATTCATCGTTTGTTTGTCTCACATAGATCATGCCAAAAAGAAAGAAAGGATAGCTTTACATACCTTTAACGTTTATCCGTGATACAATATGTATACGCTGCCTGAAGTGTCTCAACCTATATTAAGACGCTAAGAACTCATAGTTAAGCTACGGAAAGGTTCAAAACGTATTTCAACGTTAGTAGCTTATTTTTAGAAAATTGGGCAGCATTTCTCCTATATTGTTCATTTCCCTTTCATTCAAGCCAACTATAAAACGACCAAGTTAACATCAACAACCACACGACCAAGTTAACATCAACAACCACACGACCAAGTTACTATATCTTGACTAGCCTAAACGAGACTCAAGAATACCCCGAGACAGCCCGCACCACTCCAAGTGAGCCCACACATTACAACATTCGATAATGATCAACATAACGACTACGACATATTCAAATTACTTCTAATAATATATAGCCACACACTTCATCGAAATGACCTTATAATAGTCCAACAATTACAACAACACAATGCATAATCTTACTACACCTAGTCCTCCAATTCAACAAGAACAACAACACAACCAGAACCAGATCCAGATCCTTCTCGAATACAATATAACTATAACCTTAACTATTAGATCCCTTCACCTCATCATATAGTCAATGACAACAATAATGACAACATTAATCGAAATTAATCCACCATTTTTAGATTAGAACAGCCCCAACACGGCCCAACGGAACCTTAATATTAACATATACAATTCCTTCAATTTTAACACATAATCCATAACAATAATAACAACAACAACAACAATCAACCCAATCTAACTTAAACAACTCCAATTCTGTCCATTTCAACGCCAACACTAATCATGCAATTTTCTTACTTCCAATTCCACTTAACACAAATTAATCTCTCCATTACAACATCATTAACTCCAATTTCATGACAAAAGAAGAAATCTTACCTCAAATTTAATTTGGACAGACCTACAATAGCTTGCACAATTCGCACCACCTCTTCTTCTTCAATTTAAATCCTAATGTTACTGCCTCCTTGGAACATGTAGAACACTTTTGGGATTGATAAAATAAAAAATAAAAAATTAAGAAGCTTGGATCTGGCCGTGAGCAGCAGCCATGGCTGTTCTTGATTTTTCCTTTCAATGAAATGTGAAGATGAATGTGAATTATGAAGTTAATGACTCATCAATACACTTATATATGCAACCAGCCAACAAGACATGTGGCCAGCCCACTAGACATGTGTCCCATTAGCATGTCATTATCCATGAGCCAATCATATTCAGCCATGTCTTAGTGGGTCCCACTTAGTGGTCTAATTAGGCTAATTAATCATTAATCCCCACTAATATTTCACACTAATAATCTGATCATGGTTAATTAATCCCTAATCTCCACTAATATTTTCATACCAATAGTAATTAGCTAGCAAACCGTGCATTATTAAAATCAGGATTAAAAGTCCTTGTCTCATATCCCAAAAATAATCTTGTCCTTGAACTTATGTCGATTAGCTTACGAATAATCCATCGTATAAAAATACGGGATATAACACACGCGATTTTGGACTATCATGCCAAGACAGTCACCTTAGCTATGCCGGGTATGTCTAGACTTGAGTAAAAGGGTAATCCTAGTCCCTCCCCGATGAAGATCAGTTTCTTTCTTCGCTCCAAGAAGTTAGTTGATAGAGGTTGTTTGGCTTATATGGTGTATATTCGTGATACCAGTACTGACATTCCATCGGTTGAGTTGGTCCCCGTGGTACGTGAGTTCACGGAGGTATTTCCCACGGACTTGTCGGGTATGCCACCCGATCGTGATATTGATTTCTATATTGACTTGAAGCCGGGGACTTGCCCAATTTCTATTACGCAAAGATCAGATGGCGCCAGCCGAGTTGAGAGAGTTAAAAGATCAGCTTTAGGACCTTCTTAGCAAGGGATTCATTAGACCGAGCGTCTCCTCTTGGGGCGCTCTTGTGTGTTTTGTGAAGAAGAAGGATGGGACTATGCAGATGTGCATTGATTATCGCCAGTTGAACAAAGTCACCATTCGGAACAAGTATCACATTCCTTGTATTGATGATCTATTTGACCAGCTTCAGGGGACTTCTGTGTTTTCCAAGATTGATTTGAGGTCAAGTTATCACCAGTTGAAAATTCAAGCTGAAGATATTCCTAAGATAGCCTTTCGAACTCGGTATGGGCACTATGAGTTTCTTGTCATGTCATTTGGGCTTACCAATGCCCCAGCTACTTTCATGGACTTGATGAATGTCATTTTTAAGCCATACTTGAATTTCTTTGTGATTGTGTTCATTGATGATACATTGGTCTACTCGAGGAGTAGGGAGGATCGCGAGAAACACTTGAGGATTGTTCTTGGCTAGTTGAGAGACAGGGAGTTATATGCCAAGTTCTCCAAGTGTGAGTTTTGGCTTGAGTCTGTATCCTTCTTAGGTCATGTGGTAACAAAGGACTGGATTATGGTTGATCCTAAGAAGATTGAGGCAGTGAGAGATTGGGCTAGGCCTACTTCAGTGATAGAGACTCGTAGTTTCGTAGGTCTGGCCAGTTACTATCGTCGTTTCGTGAAGGGGTTTGCTTATGTTGCTTCGCATTTGACCCGTTTGACTTAGAAAGAAGTACCTTTTTAGTGGATCGACAAGTGCGAGGAGAGCTTTCAAAAGCTCAAAATTTTATTGATTTCAGCTCTGATTCTAGCATTGCCCGTGGAGGGCAAGAATTTTATGGTATATTGTGATGGTTCTCGTTCTGGGTTGGGTGTCGTGTTGATGCAGGAAAAGAAGGTTATTACTTATGCTTCCAGGCAGCTGAAGATTCATGACAAAAACTACCCAACTCATGATTTAGAGTTGGACACAGTGGTATTTGCTTGAAGATTTGGAGACACTATCTCTATGGTGTCCATTGTGAGGTATTCACTGATCATCGCAACCTTCGGCATGTGTTTACTCAGAGGGATCTCAATTCTAGGCAGCGGAGATGGATGGAGTTGCTTAAGGATTATGACATTACCATCTTATATCATTCGGGAAAGGCGAACGTGGTAGCGAATTCCTTGAGTAGGAAGTCAGTAAGTATGGGCAGTTTGTCTCGATTGATCGCTTTGGAGCATCCTTTAGCCATGGAGGTTCAAACTCTAGCCAACAGTTTTGTGAGGCTTGATATTTCAGATTCGAGTAGAGTGTTGGCTTGTGTTGAGGCGAGATAGTCGCTTCTGGATCAGATCAAGGCAAAGAAATTTGAGGATACAAAGTTGTGTAAGATTCGTGATAATGTCTTGAGTGGTGAGGCCAAGGAGGCCATGATTGATAGTAAAGGAGTCTTGAGGATCAAGGGACATGTTTGTGTTCCTCGTGTTGAGGATTTGATTAGGACGATTATGGAGGAGTCCCACAGTTCTAGATACTCTATTCATCCTGGTGCTACCAAGATGTATCGTGATTTGAGATAGCATTACTGCTTGGGTCGTATGAAAAGAGATATTTTTGATTTTGTTGCTAAGTATAGAAATTGTTAGCAAGTCAAGTATGACCACCAGTGACCAGGTGGTGTGCTTCGGAAAAAGCCCATTCAAGAGTAAAAGTGGGAGAAGATTGCCACGAATTTCGTGTTGGGTCTTCCAAAGACCCTGGGCAAGTTTGATTCAGTTTGGGTTATCGTTGATCGGTTGACTAAGTCTGCTCATTTCATCCCCGCTCAGGTTACCTACACTGCAGAGAAGTTAGCCCAGATCTATATCCGCGAAGTTGTTCGTTTGCATGGGGTCCCTATTTCCATCATCTCTGATAGAGGCCCTCATTTTACGTCCCATTTCTGGAGGGCTTTACAGGCCGAGTTAGGTACTCGATTGGATCTCAATACAGCTTTTCACCTTCAGACAGATGGTCAGTCTGAGCGGATGATTCAGGTCTTTGGGGATATGCTCCGAGCGTGTGTGATCAATTTTGGGGGTCATTGGGACCAGTTCTTGCCTTTGGTAGAGTTTACGTACAAGAACAGTTACCATTCGAGCATTGATATGGCTCCGTTTGAAGCTCTTCATGGGAGAAGATGCTGATCTCCTATTGGTTGGTTTGATGCCTTTGAGTGAGGCCGTGGGGTATTGATCTTTTGAGAGAGTCGTTAGATAAGGTTAAGGTGATTCAAGATAAGCTTTTAGCGGCTCAAAGTAGACAGAAAGAGTATGCAGACCGGAAGGTCTGAGATCTTGAGTTCATGGTTGAGGAGTGGGTCCTGTTGAAGGTCTCACCCATGAAGGGTGTGATGAGGTTTGGAAAGGAGGGCAAGCTCAGTCCTAGGTTCATTGGTCCATTTGAGATTCTTGATCATGTGGGGGAGGTAGCCTATGAGTTGTCTTTACCTCCAGTTTTATCGGGTGTTCACCTGGTGTTTCATGTGTCTATGCTGAAGAAATATCATTCGGATGGTTCTTACATCATTCGTTGGGATTCGGTCTTGCTTGATGAGAACTTGTCTTATGAGGAGGAGCCTATTTCCATTTTAGATAGAGAGGTTCGAAAGTTGAGGTCAAAGGAAATAGCTTCAGTGAAGATCCAGTGGAAGCATCGCCCAGTCGAGGAGGTTACTTGGGAGACCGAGTCTGATATGCGTAGTAGATATCCCCAGCTTTTCACCAAGTCAGGTACCCTCCCACTGGTTTCCTTCCTTGTCTGTTCGAGGACGAACGGTTATTTAATTGGTATCTGAGGTCGTTATGTGTCTTTTGACCATTTTACCCCTGTTGACCAATTTCCGAGTCTATAAAGCGGTTCTAGTGAAAACTAAAGGATTTAGAATCCTTAAGCGAAAGTATCGGACTAATAGTTGACTTTTGGGTAAACGAACCTTTTCCGAATTTTTGTCGATTCTGTGAGGTCCGAAGGTCGATTATGACTTGGTGGGGTGGATGGTTCACTTCTCGAGGCATTTGGTTGTGCTTTGGGTACTTGGTTGGAAATTTGATTTTATCTGTTTGGGGGTTGACTTAGTAAATTAGAGTTCCGTTGGGAATTTCGAGGCCACGGGTGAGTTCGTAGCCCGTGTTTATGTGTGTGTGCATATCTGGTTTGTGTATGGGAGGCCTCCTATGTCGGGATTTCAGAAAAGACTTGTGAAAGACCAGATTTTGCTGGTTCTGGTGTGATCACCACGGCGGGTATAGTGTCGTCATAGCGGTACCTCCGTAGCGGGGTTTTGACTGCCATAACGGTGGAATGGACTTTCTTGTTTCCACCATGGCAGATGGTTTGACCGCCATAGCGGGACAGCTATGGCGTAGTCCTGACCGCCACGGCAGGGGGATGGCCTTTAATGAGTTTCGCTATAGCGGAAGGCCCGACCGCTACAGTGGAATCGCCATAGCTATCCTGGTGACCGCTGCAGCGGATCGACGAGACTAGAAACTCCTTTTATATTTCTAAGTTTGAACCATTAGTCCAACACTTCTAAAACCTAATTCTAAGAGCTTGGGGAGGCGAATATTGAAGAGAATTGGTGTAATCATCTCTGAGGGTGAGTTCTAAACCTTTATCTTGCTTATCTATCTTCCTTCCTTGAGTTTCCATGGGGGTTTAAGGACCTAGAGTGTTGGGTGTTGAGACTTAGACTCCTAATCATGAAACCCCTAGTATAAATTGTTTATTGTTGATTAACTTACTGTTTTTATCATCTAGGAGTGTAGATTAACACATTCTAGGATGGAATCGTTCTATAGTTCAAGAATCTATTTATGAGACCTAGGGTTTCACCCAAATTTGGGGGTTTTGACTAATTTATGAAAGTGAAGGGACTAAAGTGATTAGAAACCCCTGAATTTGAGGATTATGATTGTTCGGACTAAGGGTAGGGTAATTTCACCCTCCATTTTCGGTTTAACCATGTGACTAGTTAGGGGTATTTTGGGTATTTGGGGCATTCTTCCCCAAATCGATTCTTCTTCCAATTAGATGGTCTATTACTTACTTAGCATTTTTGTTGCTAGACTTTGAGCGTTTCGAGGCATTACGTAAAGGGAAAGCTCGGGTGGAGTAGCTCGCATTCCAGTTCTGCATTCGAGATAGGTTACGACTTACTTGAGTTGGACTTTGATTAGTGAATTGTATATATAGTAGAATTGATGGGAGAAAGCATGATTAGGCTTTCGGGCATGAAGTCTAGTTGGATATTACCTAGGTTGGTATGACTTCTGATTTTATGCGCTTGTCGCTGTTACTTTATATATTGAACCATGAGGTGTAATTGTTGTGTTATTGGAAGGAAGGGGTTGATATATATACTCTTCGTGTTGATTGAGATAGCTTGTATGTTTCATACTATTGTTAAGTTGATTTATCTGAGTCTTGTTATTACTTATGGCATTACGACTTGTACTTCCTTGGCATTGATAATATTGATTGATCATGCTTACATTGGAGTGGTGCTTCATGTTGGGTTCTAGACTTGAACCATATCTTGAGACTCAGCTTGTGTACGGACATATATATATATAAGGCACATTTGACGGGGGGTGAGGATGTGGCCTAGTTATGGGCTCGTGATCCGAGGTCAGTTCCGGAGCGAGTGGTACATGGACACCATGGGTCCCCCGCGGGTCATGACTATCGTGCGAACAAGGCCTTTAGCATGTGTGTACGGTTGAGATACTTATCATTGGTTGCATTGCACTGGACATCATCTTATTCCTGTGATTCGTCGTTGATTGGTTGTTGTTGTTGTTGTGTTGTGGTGCCTATTTGTCTATCTTGTTGGTTTTATGAATGTATGCATGATAATAATCTTAGTTGGCCTATGATATCTACTGGTACATAGTATTTATACAGATACTACCTTTCTACACCCTTTTTTAGTGCAGATTGCGTTCCAGAGTCGTCTTCTAGACCTCGCATCTAGCCTGAGGCTACTTCCTAACCAGATCCGAGGGTGAGCTCCAATCCATCCCATGCTGCCTGAAGATATCTCTTTATTTGATGTCTATTCCATTTCCAAACATTATTGTTATATTCAGACATTTATGTATTTCTTAGATATTATTTATGGTTAGAGTCCTTGTTTGATGACTTTTGGATTTTGGGGTTGTAATTTGTAGTATTCCGCACTTATTTTCTATCTATGGCATGACTTAGACATTTATTATTGATTCTGTTGTTCTTTAAGTTGTAATTGGAAAAAATGAATGATTAATTGGTTAAGGGGATGGTTCGCCCACCAGGAGGGTTAGTGTGGGTGCCATCACGACGGGTTGGGTCGTGACAGTGGTTATATTTGTGATAAGAAATGATATGTTTTGATGACATGACAAACCCTAAGGAACCAGATACAATTAGGTTCACCTGTCTGAACTTGGTTAATTGTATGATATCTCATATGCTGCTATTCTAACATGCTCCTTAAAGGATCAGATGCCTGCAGGATTTGCTTATATATGAGAGACCAGATATGTTGACTCAGAAGGACCAGATGGGATCAGGTCTCCAGCCTGCTCAGCCAACGGCGCAGCTGTAAAGCTACTGATAGTATATCCAGTACTTACAACTTGTTCGAAGAACAGATGAGAGACCAGGTTCCTCCAGATAAAGGAGCAGGTCACTGAAGCATTAAAAGTCCAAATCCACAGCTGTAAAGTGTGCTGCTAAAAAAGTACAATGCAGCTGATAAGCTCAAGTGCATTCATGTTTTGAAGATTGTCAAACTAATTTAGAACCAGATAGAGACCTGATATGTGATCTGCTCTCTGTGCATCTTGCACGGTAAGCAGAGACAGCTGTAAAGCCGAGCTACTCACTACACACAAGTACAGCAATTGAGCTGGCCCATGCTTTAGGTCAAATATTGAATGAGTGGTCTGTATCCATCCAACATGCTTCTCACTATATATACAACATGTTGCAACATATTGTGTAGCACATGGAAAACCTAAAAATCACCCAAAAGGTGCAGCCATCACAAGACTCTTAAAGTGGTCTACAATGCTAATCACAAACTGAAGGACCTGTTTCTAACACTGAAGATGCTTCATTCTCTTTGTTTATTTTAAGTTTTGTTTCATGTGCTTTAACTTGTAAACCTACTCTTCTCTTATAAGAAATTGTTGTAGGTATTTCAAATTCTTAGTAGTTGTTAGGCAGTTTACCTTGGCTGGTTTAGTCTAAGGTGTACTAGTTAGGTTTGGCTAGAAGTAGTCAGCCTTAGTTTCTTTGGCTAGAGTTAGTCAAGTGGAGGGGTTTACAATCGGTGTATTGTAAAGGTTGAGGGACTATGAGAGTTAGTTCCCAGGTTGCAACTATTGTAAGGGTGAGGGATTATGGAAGTTAATTCCTAGTTTACAATAGGTTGTAATCTGAAGTTGCTCGGTTAGTGGAGTTGAAATCCTACTGGGGTAGGTCGTGTTTTTAATCCCTTGAGCAAGGAGTTTTCCACGGTAAAAACAGTGCCTTCTTTACTTACTGCATTGCGTAAGGGAACTGGTACTCAACTAGGTCCCTCCATCTACTGTTTGGTAGACGCGCAGCCTCTAACAATTGGTATCAGAGCAGGTGCTTTCTAAAAGGCTAACACCTAGAAAGAATCTGTGAAATGGAAGCCCCACAAAATATGGAAGAAGGTCAATCTTTCACCAGGCCACCCAGATTTAACAGAAAATACTATGGGCGGTGGAAGACATGAAAGCATGACTTCATCATGGCTGAAGATTTAGAGTTGTGGGATATCATCTGTGATGGTCCCCATATTCCAGCACACACAAGTGAAGATGGTGTTAAAATCACTGCCCAAATAAGGAAAGAATACAATGATGCTAACAGGAAGACAGTGGAGAAAAATTATAACGGAAAGAAGATCCTTGTGTGTAGAATAGGACTTGATAAATACAATCGAGTTTCAGCGTGTTCAACTGCTAAAGTGGTCTGGGACGCTCTCCAAACTGCTCATGAAGGTACAGCGCAGGTGAAAAACTCCAAAATCGACATGCTCACCATAGAGTATGAGGCTTCTAAAATGAAGGAGAATGAATCTGTTCATGATATGCAAACCAGATTCACCTCTAAGCTTTATTCTCTAGGAGAGGACATCAACACTACTAAACTGGTGAGGAAGTTTCTTGGTGTTTTGTCGGATTCTTGGGACATCAAGGTAAATGCTATTTCTGAAGCCCAAGACCTCACCAAGTTGACGGTCTATGAACTCATTGGAAACCTTAAAACCTATGAGATGAAGATGACCTTGAAGAAGAATGAAAAGAATGAAAAAAAGAGAAAAGAGTCTTGCTCTCAAAGCTGCCAGAGAAGAATCAAGTGATGATGAATCTGAGCTCGGATATCTCACACGAAGATTTATTAAACTGATCCAAAGAAATTGTGGAATCTCGAAGGCAGGAAGCTCCAGTAGAAACTCCAGAGGAAATGACTATCTCTGCCAAAGGCATAGTAGACCTGGTCACTTCACCAAAGAGTGTTCTCTGAGTAAACAGGATAGTTATGATAGAACTGTAAGGAGAAACCAGCTTCCTGACAAAAGGTTCAGAAGAAAAGAAGTTGTTGATCAAATAGTAAAGCAGGCACTTGCTGCATTAAGGGACTCCTCCAGTGAGTCTGAAGATGAGGACGACAGAGGGAAGACATCCATGGTGGTCATTGAAGATGAAGCCTCCAAGTATGAGTCTATCTTTGTACTCATGTCAAAGTCAGATTCAGACGATAGTGACGAGAGTGATGAAGTGGAAGAGGCAAATTTCTTGAAGGTAAAGAAAAACCTGAAAGCCAACTCTCTAAATAAACTCATGTCACCGTCAGGTAGGTTAATTAATGCATATCATGCCCTTATTGCTGAAAAGGATGCACTAACTCTTGAAATCGGTAATTCTGAACTTGAAAGAGACAATCTGTTGGTGTCAATTGGAGAGATGAGAGAGCAAGTTGACGAGACCAATCAGCTGAATATTATCCTGGAAGGTAAAATAAAAGGGGATATAGGAGGGTCTCTTAAAGGGAAGGGCGAAGCGAGTAAAATTTACTTGAAGCTTGAAGATGAGATCAAAAAGGCAAAACTAAGTCTTACCACTAAAGTCGAGAGGAGCAAGCAATTGAAGGAAGACTTGAACAGAATTAAGTTTGATCTTAATAAAACTCTCAAATGGACCAGGTCCTCTGACGTAATTACCTCCATGTACAAGAGTAAAGGAAGCGGTAGGGAAGGGATTGGTTACCAGAAGACACCCTACAATCCCCACAGCAAGTATGTCTCCACACTGAAAATTAGTTGTGCACTCATTGCGGGCAAGTAGGTCACTACAAGGAGTCTTGCAAAGCAAGAATTGAATCTTTTCAGAGGAACGGAGACTTCATCAAAAAGAAAGTAAGTTTGGGCACGAAAGAAATTAGTTCTCAAAAGAAAGGACATCAGAAGAAGAAAGGGAATGTGTTGCCTGTTTGGGCGAAAAGGAACTTGATCCATCCCTTATTTAACTATAAGGGACCCAAGCTAGTTTTAGGTTTCCAAATCCAAACACTGACATCATGTGCAGGTTGAGGAGAGAGAAAAGGAAGGTGGATGTGACAAAAAAAAGGGTATGCACACATGGGAGGTGCAGGACAGCATATGAACAAAGTACGGAAGCTGGCGCTCGGCCGCGCGCGACTATCCGAGAGGTCCGGTCTCTCTTTGACTCAAGTTAGTAGTTCTTTCAGTACCTTCATATGTTCTGAACTATTTAAGTGCCAATTCGGTCAAGCGACTTCTAATTCAAATTTCAAACCTTAAGTCTTCCAATCGACGCTTCACTTCTAAACCAATCTGTCTCGTCCCTCACACCTGTCCTAAAATGTCATCTCATACACCTTAAATGTATCTCTCGTGTCTTTCTCTCTCTTCACTTACCAAAATCGTCAGACCGTCAAACTTCTCATTCTCTCTTCTGTCATCACTCTTACCAAGTACAAATATCAATCCGCCTTCAAGACAAATAAAAATGAACTCCTAACCGTCATCCTCATAGCACTCAATATCCTCTAACCAAAGTATATCTACATCTCTATCTGGTTTCCTCAAACTAAGAGGACCCTTGAATCTTTAGAAAAGTAATGCAGATAAATACCTGATGTCGTCAGACTTCTCTTCAAAAGAATCGAATGAAACAAGTGGAGAGGTTGAAATGGGAAGAGATAACATCGCTAACTCTAAAGGACAACAAGTCAAAAATCTTAGCAGGAAAGAAAAGGCTGCAGGTGTCGTACCCGTCTCTCACCCTGAGAAGAAAACTTGGTGTCCCATCTGTGCTAAAACACCTGGTGTCTCAAAAGAAAACTCAGGAGAAAATTTTGACTCTGATGGTGATATCATACTTCATTCAGGACGCAGTCATATCTCTGCGGGTATGAAGGAAAACAAGAAAAGGAAATCAAAGGGAATGACAAAGAAGAGATAGGAGGAGAAAAAGTGATACTCAATCTGCTTCGCAAAAGAAATGGAGGACAAGTGTCATCGAGAGACATGAAATTGAACAGAGAAAGGAACATCTCCAAACACAGAAGATTCTCTTTGGGATAATGATAGATGTAAACCTGGAAGAGGAGACTGGGATGAAAGAACTGTGGGAGATGGTGGAACTTCAAAAGTGGACTCCTCTTTTTACTCTACGAGCTCCTTTTGTGTATGAAGCTGAAGTAATGGAAATGTATACAAATCTACTTCATCTTAATGACAGTGCTCTAGCCCTAACAGTGAATGTAACAGACTTTGTGCTGACTAAAGCAGTACTAGCCGAAATATTGGGAGTACCAATCGAAAGGCTGAGGGATGTGACTGGAAGGGCTTCCACCTCCTTCAAAAATGTGATTGTTAAGGAAGGCAGGTTAGTCCGTCCAGGAAAGCTCCTCAAAAAGGATCTCGATCCCACTTGTCAACTGGTTTTCGAGTTTGTGGACATGGTGCTCATACTAAGAAGTGGAAGGGATGGCAATATCACTTCAGAACATATGGTACTCATGAAAGATTTCTCAACTCTTGAACTAATCAATCTACCAACAATCATGATCAATGCAGTGAACACTAATGAAAATGATCCTGGTCTTCCTTATGGCTTTTTCTTGACAAAGGTCCTTGGGCATTTTAATGTGAGGACTGGCAAAGCCATCTTGGGAACAGAAGATAATATGATCTCTATGGCTACTCTGGAAGATTGCGAGTGTGCGCCTAAAGGAATAGGCTCTACCATCTATGTTCTCACCAAAGCCCTGAAGGCAGCACATCCAGAAATTAAGCAGCTGAAAGGTGAGAATGTTCTTCTAAGAGATCAGTTGAAGATCAAGGTGGAAGATCTCAGGAACTAAATTCTCCAAGATCAGGGCGCATATATTGAGAAAATTGACAATCTTTTTCAAGCCTTGGATCACCCCCAGTAATCAGTTCGTAGCTTTTCCCTCCAGTCTATGTTCCCTTCCCTTGTCTTCCCTTGTTGATGTCTTAACTCCCATGTTCTCTATCTTTCTTGTCTGACTGGCACATTAATAGTTTACTTTGACATATTCTTGTACTGTTTGAACTACTTCCTATTCTTGGGCTTTAACATTATTTTTATGCACTATTGTTTGCTGGGAATGTTCTCTGCTTATACCTCCTACTGGCTGCACGGTGGTTGCTTTTCTGATGATGCCAAAAAGGGGGAGATGATGAATATTGTGCCTATGTAGTGAAAATGTGGTGATGGGATCACTGTGTTGTGAGAAAGAATGCAGTGGAGGTGTTGGCTGACATGCTGTGACTAAGGGGGAAGAACTGGAAGATTGATCGGTGCCAAAATAGAAGGATCCTTTAATGGGTGACCTAGTTTTCTGGTGCACAGAGGAAATGTGTTTTGTTGCTAACATATTACAGGTGCATTGAAAATGATGGTCTGCGTCGCAGGGGGGAACAAGTGGGATCTAGTTCTCAGGGGGGAACATTGTAATACGTAATTTGTCATCATCAAAAGGGGGAAATTGATAAGCTCAAGTGCATTCGTGTTTTGATGATTGTCAAACTGATTCAGAACCAGATAGAGACACAGTGCAGTGATCTTCTCTCTATGCGTCATCCATGGTAGCGAGAGACGGCTATAAAGATAGAAATTCCTCTGCCTGCTGTAAATACGGCGGTTGAGATGGCCCATGCTTTAGGTCAAATATTGAATGAGTGGTCTCTATCATTGAATGAGTGGTCTCTATCCATCCCACATGTTTCCCACTATATATACAACATGTTGCAACATATTGTGTAACACTTGGAAAACCTAAAAATCACCCAAAAGGTGCAGCCATCACAAGACTCTCCAAGTGTTTAACAAAGCTAATCCTGAAAACTGAAGGACCTGTTTCCAACACGGAAGATGCTTTATTCTCTTAGTTTGTTTTAAGCTTTGTTTCATGTGCTTTAATTTGTAAACCTACTCTTCTCTTATAAGAAACTGTTATAGGTATTTCAAATTCTTAGTAGTTGTTAGGCAGTTTACCTTTCAATATATTAAGTGGTACCTTTGGCTAGTTTAGTCTAAGATGTATTAGTTGGGTTTGGCTAGAAGTAGTCAATCTTAGTTTCCTTGGCTAGAGTTAGTCAAGTGGAGGTGTTTGCAATCGGTGTATTGCAAAGGTTGAGGGACTATGAGAGTTAGTTCCTAGGTTGCACTATTGTAAGGGTGAGGGATTATGGGAGTTAATTCCTAGTTTGTAATAGGTTGTAATCTGAAGTTTCTCAGTTAGTGGAGTTGAAATCCCACTGGGGTAGGTCGTGGTTTTTAATCCCTTGAGCAAGGAGTTTTTCACGGTAAAAATTAGTGCCTTCTTTACTTACGACATTACATAAGGGAACTGGTACTCAACCAGGTCCCTCCATAAACTATTTGGTGGATACAAAGCCTCTAACAGCAGTTGTACAGCAGCACCTCAGCAAGGCTGATTGATTAATGGTCCAGATTTCATGAGTGGCCACCTCTACTCTCTCTCTCTCTCTCTCTCTCTCTCTCTCTCTCTCTCTCTCTCTCTCTCTCCTTGTATATAAAGACATTATCTTCCAAGAGAAGACTCATTCTTTTTACCTGATCAGAAAATTGCTTCATCCTAAGTACAAGTCTCCACTTTCAAGGTGTTCCTCGAAACGAGCCTCGGCAACCGAAGGACCGGATCCGATGCTTGAAGATGCTTTGGGTCCTTAGGTTGTTGAGTCTTTGTTCTTTTGTGCTTAAACTGTAAACCTACTCTTCCATAAAAAATAATTTGATTGTAGGTGTTTTGATGTCTCAAAGGTTTCTTGTTGAAAGTGTGTTTTCTCAAGCCTTTGAGTGGTACACTAGGCTAGAGTTAGCTTACTTGTATTAGTATGTGGGTGGCTAGTATTAGTCACTGTGGTGAACTCTCAAAGGGTGCCTTTGAGTGGTACACTAGGCTAGATTTAGTCTAGGCGTATTAGTTGAATTCTTAAAAGTTACTTGTTGGAAGAGTGTCTTCACAAGAACTTTGAGTGGTACACTAGGCTAGAGTTAGTCTAGGTGTATTAGTATGCTTGGCTAAAGGTAGTCAAGTGTAAGGGTTGCATAAGAGTTCTTGTAAGTGTGAGGGGTTATGGGAGTTAACTTCTAGCTTGAAATGGAGTTGTAACCTGAGTTTGCTCAGTCAATGGAGTTAAAATACTACTGGGGTAGGTCGTGGTTTTTAATCCCTTGAGCAAGGAGTTTTCCACGTAAAAATCTTGTGTTGATTCTCATACTGCACTGCATAAGGGAACTGGTACATAACCAGGTCCCTCCATATATTGTTTGGTGGACGCACAGCCTGTAACAATTGGTACTAGAGTAGGTTCTTTCTAAAAGGTTAACAACTAGAAAGGATCTCCATCACAGTTATTTCACCAAATCTGGAGAAAAGAGAATCTATCACAAGACCACAAAGATCCAACAGAGAATATCATGGATGGTGGAAGGGGGAGAAGGCATAACGTTTCATGGCTGAGGATATAAGCTGTGGGACATCATTTGTGATGGACCTTATGTTCCTATGAAAGTTGTGGGGCTGGATCTGGAACTAGTCAAAAGAATGAGAAAAAGCCAAGAGTTGATCGACCCAGTTTCCAAAAAAGAAAGAAGGTGCTACCTGCATGGACAAAAGAAACTTAGACTCACTTTTTCTATCATTGTATGAGACCCAACATACCTTGGGTTCTAAGAACAAATGAGTAAATCTGGATGTAGGCTTAAGTGAGAAGAGGCAGTCAAAAAGTTACATGAAAGGAGACTGCTCGAAGCATATAACTGAGAGAATGGATGATTCCCCTCATTCAAGGACTTTCAAGTGGGAGTGTGTTCTTTTGAAATGACGTTGAACCGAAGCACTTTGGAAGAAATCGATAGGAGATGGGTTTGATCGAGCTCTGCTTGGCTATGTTAAGAGGAAAGGTACAATGTTAAAAGGTGTTTTTCGATGGCATCTAACTCACTCTTGTACCGTTACAGGTACACACGCGTGCCAGGGTCAGGACAGCACAAGCATAAGTGATATTGCACATCTTAGAGCTCTTGCCTCATCTTCAAAATTATCAAGGGACCTGGTCCCTATGACACAGGTTATTAGTCTCTTCAGTGCTTAATACGTCTCGAACTGTCTAGAATGCCACGTCATTAAGACTCTTCAAAACTACTGTTCCAAATTAAGCCACTTTACTTTTTATCGTCACGAACCTCGTCGTACTTCAAAAGAAAACCTTTCCTTCTTCAGATCTTGCCAAAAAAAAATTACCATATATTAAATCTAAATCGTCCTTCCTCACTCGCCAAAATCTAAACCCCACCATATCACTACCAGATCACAAAAATAGTCTGACTCTGGTAAGCCCCACTTCCATCGGTCATTCTAGAACAAATAAAGGACTCTATGAGCCCTGTGTAGACCTTCTCCTTGATGACTCTAAATAAGAGGGAGAGAAACAGGTCTAATATCATGGAAAGTGGAACCGAAATTGTTAAGGGGTTTGTAGAGGCCTTGAAGGCAAAAGAAAGGGGTGAAGAAACTCGAGAAAAGATCGATGACTAAGGCGATGAAGGGGAGGAACTATTAGGGAAGAAATGGATGCAATCCGCAAGGCATGCAATCCATTGGAAGAAGGGTATCTGTCATGAGTAACCCTTGTGGTAGTGCAGAAGAGACATCATGTTACACCCCGTAGTTTCATATGTTGAGATTCGAGCTACCTTTTAGGAGGTGTGTGACATTATATGCGCTTATCTTGTGATTGTGCGGGTTTAATTTCATATAATAAGCTATGGAAGGATTGGAGGAGAAGGGGGTTAAGGAAATTAAGTTTGTTGAAACTTTGGAGAAAATATGAAGGGCAATTTTGGCCCAACTTGGAGAAAGAATATCTTTTAGTATATGAGAAATTTTGAGGTAAAGCAAAAGCCTAAAGTGAAGTTCATGAAGTCTAGTTTCCAACGCAACAAACCGCTCATCGATACGGCGACGGAATAAAGAGATATTGATGTTACAAATCTGGCTGGCAGGCCAGGAAATTGCTCTGCGCGAACACGCCGGGAGGTGACGCGAACGCGCAGAAAGGTGACAAGGCAACCCAGCACGAACGCGCCACTACAAAGCATGAGACATGGCGGAAGTACTTTCTAGGTGGGTGGCAAACTCTAGACAAGTATATAAGAGGAGTTACCGCGCATTTTCAGACCAAACACCCCAAAAAGTCTGAATATTACGGAACTTTCCCCCAACTTCCGTCCACTAAATTTTATCGCGAATTAATTGAAACCTCCGAATTTAGGTCCGGACAGCGTATAGTTGTGATTATAATATCATATTGCGGTGAAACTTGGCTTGGATTCAAGGTGGTAATTGACGATATTGCAGTTCTAGCGGGTGAAAGGTACGAATCTTTCTTTATTAACATTGAATTAAGCTTATTTAAGGAGGAAAAGTTATTAAATGATCGTATAATGAATTTATGGGTTGAGAAATTAGATAAAACATCATGTGGGATATTTATGGAATATATTGGTATTGATTATATTGTTGTTGATGTTGGTATTGTTGTTGTTGATTGTTGATTGCTGGATGGTGATTTCGGGCTAGGCATATAAACGGGGAGATCTTTGCATTTCATGATTTTAAATGGATTTAAATTGAAGGCTTAAGACAAGTGTATGATGGTGAGCCCTAACAATAGTATGAATGGTTTTATAAATAGATTACGAGACTACGAACGATCGTAAATAGATTGTAAAACGGGAGGTAGGTTGGAAAGCCGGAAAGTAAGCTTCCAGGTATGTTAAGGCTGTTCCTTTCTTTCATTTTGGCATGATCTATGACAAGTGCGAAACGTAACGATATCCATAATGAATCCACTCCTAGATGTAGGAGTTCACGTTCTTGTGTTGGTATTGGTGTTGTTTATATCCCGAGTGCCTTGACTTCTTAATCCCGAAGGGGTATCCATAAGTTGTATGTTTCCGTAATGGTGTCTAATCCCGAAGGGGACGTTCATAAGGCTTATTTGTTCATATGCATTTCATATTTGATTTTTAAGTCTCGAAGGAGACAAATGAAAAGGGGAAGAAGTTCCCATTTTGAACTAAAAGTTGCTCCGAGGGGAGTCTTTTGATGTTTTACAAAGATTATTATGCATTTGCACATTTATATATGTATCACATGTCTTATGGGAAAGAGGGAAAGGGCTAAGGCGTTATGTACGCAAGCCACTTGATCAGCTAGTACATGATGATTATGATGCCCGAAGGGGTTGCCCGATGGGGCCATTATGCTATTATGCCCGAAGGGGCTACGAGCAGGGCGAAGGCATGCATTATATACATATATACTCATGATGTATTAAAAGTTCATATGCACATACATGATTTGTAGTGTTGGCTACAGGTACAGATTGAGTCTGCTACTCCTTTATCATTCGAGTTAAGATATACTGTTTCAGTTCCGCCTTACATACTCGGTACATTATCCGTACTGACTCCCATATCGTTCGGGGGCTCGTACCGCCGTGTGTACGGATAGACGGCGGACGATCCCGGCTCGTAGGACTTCCCCCCGTTTGTTGCCGGTGCGCTCCACTTGATCCAGAGCTACGATCTATTTTGGGTATGCTATTTTGAGACGTATATGCATGTATATTATATATGGGTATGGCGGGGCCCTGTCCTATCCTTTCTATAGCTTTTTGATCCGTTAGAGGTCTAGAGACAGTGGTACGTAGTTGGTAGGTGATGTAGCGGCCTTGTCGGCCCGTACTGTTCTTTTCAGTATATATGTATATGTGTATGCATATGGGCACAGATGGTTGGTAGATCTTAATGTTGTTCTGACATGAGTTTTATAGGCCACCCAGTTATTTAGTGATGTTCAGGCACGAGTATAGGGGTGCTTGGTCAGAAGTGGTCAGGCACTCGTCACGACTCAGCGGTTGGGTCGTGACACATCATACACATCTGCTCCCTACAAATCACAATGATCCTAACATGACAGGCAAGGATGGAAACACCTTGCCAGGTACTGTGATAGATACCAAGATGTGCCACCCATATGGAACGATGTTTATTGGTATAGCCATAGCTAAAATCTAAGGTACCAATCGTCCATGACCTCATTACCAAGTCTTTGGTTGATGAGAACGGATCATGTATCTACAACCGGCATGCTACATATGAAGGTGCGCGTTCGGTCTACATGGTTCCACCCATTTTATTATGCAAATTTGGTTGCTCGTTATGCACGAAATTACATTAAGGATAATGTGGTAATCATGGAGAAGTGAAAATGCTCAAGAAGGCAAGGGGACCAGGTCTCAGTGGTGCTGTAAAGGAAGCCGACTCTCAGTTAAAGACTGAAAATGATAAGAGATAGCAGAATCCTTTGCCTAGCCCCACTCTTCTTTAGTTCTTGAGCCCCTCCTAGTCCATTTGAATATTTGTCCCTTTGTATTCCATCGCTTAATGACTATGGCACTCAAGGCAGTTTAAGCATCATATTTTGTACTAACCATGACTAATATGTTTTTGATATGCTTAATCTAATTTGGGCAATTACTCTGATTTGTGCAATGATCTTAAAACTTTTTGTTACTGTGGTTGCTTATGTTGTGTTGCGCTAGTGGCCATGAGTTAATGCTACTGAACTTCTTCTTGGCTTGTGCTACTTTTATTATTCTTTTTAATGATGCCAAAAAGGGAAGAAAACAAAGGGGTGTGTGGGGGACGGGGGGAAGAGACTATAGAAAGGGGGAAAAATGAGGGACAGCAGTATATAAATGGAGTCTCTAAGTTTGTCATCATCAAAAAAGGAAAAAATGACTATATGTTTTGATGATTTTCAAACTTGGTGAAACCAGAAAGAGAAACCCGATCCTCAATATGGCCTCTCCATACATCTCACGGTCTCAAGAAACTAATCGATATATGTGGGAGAGACATGTGCGGAAGATAGAAGGAACGGTGAAAAAAGGAAAGAAGACTACAAGCTGGGCAAGTGAAGGTTTGATCTGCAGAGGGAACAGGTGGGAACCTGGTTCTCAGGGGGAACTTTGTCTATAAGTTTATCATCATCAAAAATGGGGAAATTAATATGTCATGGCATGTTTTGATGATTTAACAAACCTTACTCAAAGAACCAGAATACTGCTATGTATCTCGAGGTTTGAGTCTAAGGGGAAACAAATGAGGTATCTGGTAAGGGATCTGGTCCTTAGGGGGAATATAAAAGATGTCGCTTTGTTATCATCAAAACGGGCGAAATTGATAAGAAATGATATGTTTTTATGACAAGACAAACCCTAAGGAACTAGATACAATTAGGTTCATCTATCTGAACTTGGTTAACCTTATGATATCTCATATGTTGCTATTCTAACATGTTACTTAAAGGATCAGATGCCTACAGGATTTGCTCATATATGAGAGACTAGATATTTGATTCAGAAGGACCATATGGGATCGAGTCTCCAAATTTGCTCGGCCAACGGCGCGAGCGTAAAGCTGCCGACAGTGTGAGCGTACTTACAACTTGTTCGAAGAATAGATGAGGGACCAGGTTCCTCCAGATAAAGGTCCTGATCACTGAAGCGTTGAAAGTCCAAATCCACAGCTGTAAAGTGTGCTGCTATAAAAGTCTAATGCAGCTTTACAGCAGCACCTCAGCAAGGCCGATTGATTAATGGTCCAGATTTCATGAGTGGTAACCTCTACTCTCTCTCTCTCTCTCTCTCTCTCTCTCTCTCTCTCTCTCTCTCTCTCTCTCTCTCTCCTTGCACATAAAGAAATCATCTTCTAAGAGAAGACTCATTCTTGGACAATCTGAAAATTACTCCATCCTAAGTGCAAGTCTCTACCTTTCAAGGTGTTCCTCAAGAATAGAGCCTCAGCAACCTGAAGGACCAGATCCAGAACTGAAGATGCTTTAGCTCCTTAGGTTGTTGAGTTTTTTTTCTTTTGTTCTTAAACTGTAAACTTACTCTTCCATAAAAAAGAAGTTGATTGTAGGTGTTTTGAAGTCTCAACGATTGCTTGTTGGAAGTGTGTTTTCTCAAGCATTTGAGTGGTACACTAGGCTAGAGTTAGCTTAGTTGTATTAATGTGTGGGTGGCTGGTCACTGTGGTGAATTCTCAAATGGTGCCTTTGAGTGGTATGCTAGGCTAGAGTTAGTCTAGACATATTAGTTGAATTCTCAAAGGTTGCTTATTGGAAGAGTGTCTTCACAAGAACTTTGAGTGGTACACTAGGCTAGAGTTAGTCTAGGTGTATTAGTGTGTTTGGCTAGGGGTAGTCAAGTGTGAGGGTTACATAAGTGTTATTGTAAAGGTGAGGGGTTATAGGAGTTAACTTCTAGCGTGCCATAGAGTTGTAACCTGAGTTTGCTTGGTTAGTGGAGTTGAAATCCTACTGGGGTAGGTCGTGATTTTTAATCCCTTAAGAACAAGGAGTTTTCCATGTAAATATCTTGTGCTGATTCTCGTACTGCACTACATAAGGGAACTGGTACACAACCAGGTCCCTCCATATACTGTTTGGTGGACGCATAGCCTATAACAATTTGAAATTGCCAATTTGAGTCAATTAGGTTATATTTTTGCAAAATTAGTGATGACCGTGTTTATGAAAGGATTTAAGTGGTCAATTAGTTTTAATTTGGCCATAATTGAAATGTTCAATTAATGTACACTTTAAACTGTGACTATTTGCCAATATGGCATATATTACCCTTCCCTATATATATATATATATATATATATATATATATAACGAAGACTAGGCCCAGTCCATATCAGACCTGACCCCAGCCTACCTCCCCTTTAATCTACCCAAACGACCCCTTTCAGGTCTCATTTGAATGCGACAAGGGTTTTCTCATCCAAAACCCTAACGCCACCGTCAATCCCTGCCCTTTATCTCTTTGTCATCATTGACGAAAATGGCAAATTTTCGCCGAGGTCGCTTTATTTCGATCTGATGTCAGATATTTCGAGTAAGAGCATTAATTGCTCTTACTCTCTCTCCTCTTCACCGTCGTATCTCCACCATATCAAAGGTAAAACCCCTATTCTCTCTCTTTTTGCTTTTTCTGCTCTCAAGGACAAGCCTCTTAATGAATTTTGTCTCATCCTCATTTGAATTCACGATTTTTCATTGGTTCATATTGATCTACATGGATTCAAGATGAATCCTTTGCAATTTGCACAAGTCCCACATCGAAAATTAGGGCAAAAGTCCTTAGATGTGGGATTCTATATAAAGAACCTCATATCTTACTTCAAGACAGACATTCACGAACATATACATACAAGTCTCATTCAGATTACAAAAAACTTGATTTACTTAGGGATTTAGCATTAAATTGTTGAAACCCTTACTTAATCGAGTTACTAGTTTAAAATTTTTTAATTATTTTCTTTGTTGGGTGAGTTTCGGGGTAGAGAAGAACAAGGAGCTTCCAATTTCATTCTCGACAAGGTTGTGCAAAGAAGAAGTAACACAATTCCTCTCTGTTTTATTTGCATTCTTTATTTGTTTTTATTGTTGATTATGTGATAATGTAGTTATTTCATTTTGTTGTTAGTATGATGTTTAGTTAAGCCTGTTTTAGTTAATTTAGGTATGTTTCTGCATGTTAGGTTCATGTTTAGGTCATATTATATGGTGTATATGTTGTTTTAGTGCCTTCTTAGAGGGATTGTGATGGTTGATTAGTTAAATACTCTATGATGTTTGCTACTGCTTAGTTCATGATTAATGAGTAACTATTTGCTAGCCTGTTTAGTTGACTGTTAATACTTAAATATGCAGTTTAATTTCATATTTAGCATTATGAGATGTGTATACTGTTCA
Source organism: Lycium ferocissimum (assembly GCF_029784015.1). Taxonomy (NCBI): domain Eukaryota; kingdom Viridiplantae; phylum Streptophyta; class Magnoliopsida; order Solanales; family Solanaceae; genus Lycium; species Lycium ferocissimum. The sequence continues at coordinate 58,700,595 of NC_081348.1, read as the reverse complement.
GTACTTATTAAGAAGAGTTTATGATGTAAGGGATTAGCATGATATCTATTTTCACATGTTTTAAAATCACACTAGTAGTAACAACAAAGTTTTAGTTTCCTTGTGAATTTAGGCATATGTTTGTAACCTGATTACATACTTTGTATGACCAAATGAGTAGGGATAGATGGGTTTGGCTTTAAGTCCCTACTAGTCTATTTACAAACCTAGGGGGAATCCTAAAGATAGTATAAATCCTTTCTTGTGAGTTGAAATAATACTAAAATGTGACATGTTTTGACCCTGTTTTTCCTTATTAATTCTTATGAGACTTTGTGTACATATCTTGAGGCTAAGTTGATCCTACTGCATCTGAAAAAATTCTCCATAAGTGGTTTTAACCTTTCTTCATGTCCTATGTGCATGTTTTTTCTTGTTTAGTTTGCCCTATCCATGTAGGGTATTGAAACGTGACCCCACATACTATAAAACCCCTTTATTTCCTGTAATCCCTTATCTGTACTAAAGATGTTAAGATTCTATAGTTTTGCCTACCATATGTGAACATCATGTTTAACTAAGGACCTAGATATACTACTCATTTAAAGATGATTCCCTTGTCTAAATGTAATTGGTATGCTTAAAATTGGATAGTATGTGGAGTCTTTATGATAGTTTGTATTGCAAAAGATTGTCATGAGTATATCACAATGCATGTTTGCTTGAGTAGAGGTTCAGTTGGGATTTAAGAATGAATTAGAGTATATTTGATGCATGCTATATGTTCAGTTAGGGTACTTACTCTATCTAAAGACTGTCTATGTGATTTAGAGCGTTGAACCCCAAAGCATGACTAGTACACTTTCATGTCTACCCCTCCCCTTTATCCCCTTTGCCATGTCTATAGCTTTATTTAAATAATAGAGGGAACCATGTTGGTATAAGTTGGTGAGGAGATTATCCTTTGGTTGCTCCTATTCTAGAACAAAGATAAGTGTTGTTGGTTTTAACTTGGAATTGTGAAAATGTTCATCTATGATATTGAATAACATAGACAGATGTATAGGCCAAATAGATGGCAAATATGATTCATGTGTAGTTGATATATGTTTGACATGCCATACTTCATGTTTACCTTTATCCTTCGCCTTATTCTGTGTTGTTACTATGATAATATGCATGAGCTATACAAGGTATATACAGACTGTATACACTTCGGTGTATATAAGAGAGTACACCTTGTATATCATTAAGTTGAACTAGTGATTTTTATCCTGTGTACCTTGTAGTAAGGCTTTGGGCCTGTTTTCCCTTATTGGGCTTGCCCCTTTTATCTGATCCTAGATTTGTGCCTGTCGCCTTATGATTTCGCATTTTTGGGCTTGTTTCTTTGCAATTCCTGTCTGTTTGGGCTTATATGCTTAGTTTGTTTTCTTCCACTGAATGCAGTATGTATACTTATCGTATATATGAATACATGATTTATATGTGTTTGTGTTTACTACTTAGGTTCTTTATTAATTCATTGATTAAGTCTAGGTGCTCTCTAACCGGCATTTTCTTTTTCCCCCCTTTGTTTGCATGGAAAACACGATGGGCCATTTGGGCACTTTCTTCAAACCACTGTTAGGCCAAAAGCCTAACGCCCTTATTCTATCGAGTCCAGAATGCAAATGCTTGAAGGCCCAACCATGGGTGAAAATGGTAACTGGTGGCCTTCGGTAGGCACACCAGCCTAACTGGTGTGCCTTCGGTAGGCACACCAGCCTAACTCCCTCATTTCGTTTTATATCTATGTACATGTAAGAGACTTGTATGAATATTGGAACCCCAATGTGTTAGAATCTAGGAAACTCGTGTAGGAGTAAAAGGTTTTTTCTCAAATGATTTATCAAATCAAACACAATTACGATAACCATCGCATGAAATTGATAAAAATTGGATTTTTTACAAAGTCTTTAAAGTTATCCAACTGGAAAATCAGTAGTATATGCATCTATAAACGATTTTTGGAATAAGAAAATTGGACCTGTTTTAGGTCTCTAAGCCTTCCAAAATCTGGAAAGAAAAAAAAAGTGGACTGGTTTTGGACCGAAACAAATTGGGCTCAATTTATTCGATTTTATTTGTACTTGAGCTGATTTTCAAATTAAGGCACAACGGATTTTCTGGAAAAACAAAAGTATAAAAAATGGACTTTTAAACTTATGGACGTAAGGCATTTTAAACCCTTTTGGGCTCAAAGCCCAAACCTTAAGGCAATAAAATAAGAGAAAATGCATCTTGGACCTATATTTGAAGTAAGAGGCTTTAAAAGAATATGGTTTACCTTAAAAAGGGCTAAGATGAAATAAAATAAGCAAAATCCTTTTTATGTATACTTATAAAACCTATACTATTTTTTCAAAGGAGATGTACTCAATTTTCCTAAAACATAAACTTATAAGCATTAAAAATCATGACATTGGACCTAGTTAGTAGAAATTCTACTTAAAAGAAATCTTAAATATGTTTTGATCCAAAAATGAAAATGATTTTAACCCTTATAAACACTTTCCAAAAGAAAATCAACTCCTTTTTTCCTTAAAGATTTTGCCAAAAAAGAGTTATGATATGACATGACAGTTTTGTAAGAAAGAAAACATTTTAGCAAGTAATCACAGTTGATCACACATTGAAGCTCGAAGGTCAACCGTATTCTACGGATCCTTAATATTAGGGTACTTAAAACCTTCCTTAGGGGATCACCAAAACCCTTACCTTAAACTCTGGTTTAAAAAGGGGTTTTCTGTTGTTTGATAAAATCCTTTTAACTTGGTTTTCCTAACTTTTCTTATAAATTAGGTGGCGATTCTAAAAATATAAAAATTCAAATAGAGTTCATAACCTCTTAGTAGCTTTTATGCACTCGAGTAAAAGTGAACCGTAACATCTGCAATACACTTGCTGCTGACGTGGCAAATGACGAATAAAATGAGGACATGTGTCCTTTTTAGTAAAAAAAAAACTATTTTAAAATATTTAATAACAAAATAAAAGTAATACTCTCAAAAAAGAAAAAGAAAAACTTGATTTACACCTAATCAGAAAATGACACATTATTAACAAAACAAAAAAAGGAAAAAATGATACATTGAAAATTCTGAAATGAATATTTGTTCTTGGTGTTGTTCACCATCTTCATGTTGTTCTTGTTTCAACCACGATTTTAATCCAAATTTTCAAGAGAAACACCTCCAAATTTGTTATAACTTCAGCTAAAGATTCCCCACGAAGACCCAAAGACAACCCCAACATTAATTTCTCAAAATATTCATCAAATCAATTAACCCATTTTAAACCTTCAAGCTTTCTGAAGACTACACTAATGGCAAGTTCTTTTTTTTTTTTAATATTTTAGGAATATTATTTTTCTTTTGTTTATCAAATAGATTTATCCAAAAAAAAATCATTTTTCTTGTCCTATAAACGCTTAGGGAGAGAGAGGGTGGTGGTGGTCTTCATTTTTTCCAGTGAACAAGATATCAATGCTGGAAGGTTTGTTAAGTGGAGAAGAAAAAAAATAAAGAAGAAGGAAATAAAAAAGAATTAAAAAATAAAATAAAAAATCTGTTTTTTGGGCTCTTCACGCGCCAGTTTAGTGTGGAAATCACGCAAGTTGTCAAGTCAGCGAAAAGTATCTAAATAGCACAGTCGAGCCCTACCTCAGGTTTCTAAATGAAATAAGATTTAGTTAAAGTGTTCAAGTGAAAAATCTGGACGACCACAAGGAGCTGTCAATCGGTTTGCCCTTAATTAAATTAAGAGATATCATGCTTGTAGTATTTTTTTCAAAAGGGAATTGCTGCTGTACTATACGTCTTGCGAGTTGCGATACATTTGCTCTCAGCTAATAGTTGGTCTTTTTTTAATCCTCGCTGTTATAAAAGAGGCACACATTTACCCATATATATTTCTTAGAATCACATTTTTCTTTCAGGTAACGAAATCTTGAAAAATGAAAATTCATAAATTCTTGCGAGTTTAGGGCCAGTTTGACCCTTTTCAGTTTTCTCATCCTACTCTTTTTTTCCTATTTACTTTTTCTTTTCCTTTCTCTTTCTCTTTCTTCTTGGGAATCTTTCTTTCAGCTTTAACTCAATCAGAAAGAAGCTATATTTTGAGATTATTATTTTTAGAATTGAAAATAAAAATAAAAAGTCTCACAAAAATGAAACAGAGAGAGTAATTATTTTGTTTGAACAAAATAATAACGCATATTCACGATGTACAATTGACCTTTTTTGCCCTAAACTTTTTATGTTGGGTAATTCAATAATTCTTAGCAGTTAACACCATAAATTAACTTAGTAAAAGTAACTTGCACAACTTCAATAAAAATTTTGAGAAAACCACGTTTAAGGAAAATATTCATCTAGGTGCATGCTATATTAATGAATTTTTACCAGTGAAGAAAAAGAAAGTAATGAAAAAAAAGTATAATTTTCAACAAAAGAAGTAATCAAGTCGCATCTCTCCATTTAAAGCACCATGATTTTTATTAACAAAATCACCATGTAAACCATTCAATTATTACACAACCATAGATAACCTGCATCTCCATCGTAAAGCCATCATGGAGATGCCCATAAACAAATTGTCAACCCTGTAAAACTCTAAATAAAGCTTATTTTCGATAGATCTAGCTGAAAGAAAGATTGTAAAGAAGAAAGAGAAAAGAAAACGAAAATAGGAAGAAAAACGGGTAGGATGAGAAAAATGAAAAGGGCAAAAATTGCTCCTAAAGTATACGTGATAGAATACTTTTGCACTTCTCAGTAAGAGTTTTTAAAGTTTTTTTTTTTTTTTTTTTTTTTTTTTTTTTTTTTTTTTTAAAGTTCGTTAGTTGATGTCAAGACCCAACTCATGGGTTGAGCGGGCACCCACACTAATCCCCTGGTGGGCAAACCCTTCCCTTACTTTACCAATTTTAGAATTAATAACGCGGAAGATTAAATCATGCAAGCAGTCTCAATATCATAAATAACTAAGTGCGGAAACTACAAATGACACCCCAAGGATCTGGTCAAGTCGTAGTACAAGAGTCACTAGACAAGTACATAAGTCTGAATAATGGAGAGTACATAAGTGTCTAAAATACTGTCCGAAAGACAGATATAGCAAAAGAGAGAGAGAGAGAGAGTTCTTCGGGCTGCGGTCTGGAACAATGCTCACCCTAGAAACTCGAATATGATGCCTCGGGAATCGCTCATGAGGGCTTGACGTGGATCCTGTAACGAACTCTGCACTCAGAAAAGAGTACAACAAGGTAGTATCAGTACAAACACTATGTACTGGTAGGTATCATAGGCCGACAACAATTAGTTTACATATATGAAGAAAGAAATCAACAAGTAGACATGTAAGCAGTCAAATGCAGTCATTAAGCATATTCAAGCAAACTCACAGTAATAGGAACCTCAATAGATCTCAGTAACATCAAGTCATAGCCTAGGAGAAAGTCTTTAATCCTTGAATCCATCAAGTCTCTAAGTAAACACCTTACAAGCAAGCATCAACTCAATGAATTACCCGCCAAGAAATCAATGCGGAAACGTACCATGCAATGTTATAAATGAAAATAACATAATCAATGATATGAGTGGATGTAATATGAATGCATGTGCGATGCAATGCACAGGCCAACTGTCTCATACCGTACACACATGCTACGGATAGAAATCCTCCACGTCTCGATAGTCATGACCCATGTGAGACCCGCAAAGTCCACGTACCAGTCACTCCGTACACAGCCCAGAGGTGACTTCCACAATACTAGCCACTCCGCACACAGCCCAGAGGTGACTTTCGTCTTTCTCTTTATTATCATACGTTTCCATCAATTTTTTCATTGGAACCACATCACATTATCATGAGAAATGCAGGATGAAATGCATGTATGAATGTCAAATTCAACAATAATCATAGGGGTGAATAACCATAACAACATCCGTAAGTCAACTAACAATACACACTTATCCCCAAATCTGTGCAATGCCACGTCCGGAACAACTTTCCTTCGAACCACATAGGTAACATCAAATAATATATGCATGAGATGCCATATGAAATATGCATGTAGCAAACACCACAATAAGAAGTCTCGGATTTTTCACTTCCTCACTTATTATCATTAGTATCAAGTCACAGTTCAAACCAATGTATCAGATGAAATGAGAATGCATGTCGTGCAAGATAAGCTCATTGAGCGTAAATCATAATCAGGATCTCACCCGTGTCTTATCATAAGTACACATCACAATTCCAACCTAAACCTTTATCCTTTCCTTTTTCCGATGATAAGTGACATAATAAGAGAGAGATGAATGCATCGCAAAACACAACATAGTAAATAGGGTGACAAGCCCGACAAGGCGATAAGCCCAATCACGAAAACAAGGCAACAAGCCCACATAGTCAACAACAATACCAACCTAAAAATATCCATCCCAACTTCATACCCAAAGACCTAACATGGTTTCCCGTCAATAACTAACTCCTACATATGCTTCACTAATTGGAGTCTAACCGAAAAGTAAGTTGTAACCTACCTCGATGCCGACCTGGTGCCACAAACCATCACACGTGAGCCATGCCTTTTCGAAAAGCCTTCAAATACTCAAAGTCTAGTCAACATCGAAGTCTAAGTTAGAAACGAAGACTAACGATACCCATATTGTTATAAACTCGTTCGAATCGAAAATCAAACTTTAAGAGAGGAAATCGGACCCACAAGGGCAAAACGGGAATTTCAAGATTGGAAATGGTAACCCAACGTTCTAGAAATTCAATACTACTCCCCAATTGCTAATTAGACTCAATTAGTCATCAATTTCATCGTTTAAAAGAAAACCCCCAATTTTGGCATAAACCCTAGTTTTCCACAATCAATTCTTTAATCCAAGTTGGAGATTCGAGCTTATTATCCACTAATCCACAAGATTCCATGATCAGAATAGCAAGATTCATTAAATAAACTCATATTCATAGCTTATAATTTAAATATCCATAATAAGGTTGAAAACCCATCTTCCCCAACTAATCCCATTCATTTCACCATGGATTCTAACTTAGAAAGTAATTAAACATAAAACAAGGTCAAGGGAACTTACTCAAAGATGATACAACTCCCAAATGCTCTCAGATTGCCCTTAGAACTCTTAGGGTTTTAATTTTGTGAAAGGGAAAGAAGTGGTTCGAAAAGGGAAACAAATACTTTCAGATTCAGCGACACTCGCTCCAGCGGTTAAATGTTCGCTGACGCGACCCCGCCTCAGCGGATAACCATCCGCTGAGGTGGACCTCATTAAAATACTCAGGATCGCGTCTGTAGGTCAAGCCTCGCTGAGGTAGACCCTCAGAGGCGCACGGTTGCTCGCTGAGGCGAGACACCAGAAACCAGGAAAAATCTGGTTTCACCAAGTTTTATCCCAAAATTCCGACATTCATCCGAGGCCTCCCGAATACAAACCAGATATGCAAACATGTATAAAAACACACTACAAACTCACTCGTGGCCTCAGAATTTCCAACGGAGGTCGTTTTGACCGGGTCAACCCCCAAACGGCCAAAACCACCTTCCCAACCAATGGTACGAAATTCTCCGAATGCCTCGGGAACCAAACCGGATTTCCTACCAAGTCATAATTGACCCTCCGGACCTCACGGAATCGACGAATTTTCGAAAAAGGTCCGTTTACCCAAAAGTCAACTATTGGTCAAAGGTTTTTCACTTTAAGGCTCTAAATTCCACAAATCATTCTAGAACTCGCCCGATGACCTCGGAAACCGTGTCGCCGATCCCTACGGGTCAAAATCATACTATCGGGACTCGGGAAAGGGTCAAAAGGCCTAAACAACCAAACGGGTCGTTACAGTTGAAAGGTTAAACGTGATTCCAAAAACAAAAATATAAGGACAAATGTGTGCTACTTTTGTAACGGTAAAGACAAAAAAAAATGTCAAACTATTAACAGATGATATATGTTTCTCTAGACATATAATAGAAGGGAAATATTGGCTCTTTTTCGTATTTTTTAATATGTGTATCCATTTTTTAAAAAATAAGTATATCCATTTAGAGGCCTATAGGGTACGAAAAAGTTAACTCTATAATTAAGCTAGGTAAAAAAAAAAAACTCAAATATTCAATTGAAATAAATTCCTCCATTTAAAAGACTAATTCTCTATCATAAACAAATAAATAAATAATGTAATGTCCTTGATAAATGATAAGATGCAAATAAAATCTTTAAAAGATTTACACTAATCTTATCTCAGGAATTCAAAAACCAAATTTGTTAAAAAGCAAACTTTACAACCCAAATCTTAAAAACAAACTTTATTTGTATTAGCTTAATCGTCGATCTTATTTTTGTGCTTATAAATTTATATCTCTAGTATTTGCACAAGAGATAAAAAAAAAAAAAAATTATCTTCATAATAGACATCTCCTAGTAACATTTATTTCGTGATTATAATTTATAGCTCTAGTATTTCTCACAAGAGATATAGTCTTTAGCTTCACAATAGACATCTCTTCAAAATATTTATATTTTTGCTAACTGAAGATTTCTATTACCAAGTGGTAAATATGTACAATATATGTACAAGTTTTTTGCAATATTTATTTATTGAAAAATGTTCTTTTAGGTCAATAAAATGTTCATCATTTATTGCAATACAATACCTGGGTTCTTGTTGTCAAAAATCTTATTGATAGATATAAAAATTTAAGCTATTAATTTAAAATTTTAAAATAGTAGGCAAAGTTCTACTATCAAAAACTTTAAGAAACTAACTAAAACTTGAAAAGAAAATTTATTATATTTCTAATGTTGGCCATACAAGAAAAATAATGAACATTTCTAACTATTGTAACATTTTCACACGTAAGGTATTTTTCTAGTAGTTACAAGAATGTCTTTGTTAAAGAATAACTTGATAGTAACTTAAGGTGTTGAAATTAAAACATGAAACTTTGGAAAGAAGATTTAATACATTCCTATCTCAGTATACACGAAAGTTATAAATTTTTATATTGAAAATGATAGTTAACGCATTCCCTCACTTACTGTATTTTAAGAATCAACTGTTTCTATATGTCCATTAAAATTTGTTTGTAGGAATTAATTTATAAAATAATAAATTTATAATTTTCACCAAAAAAAAAAAATTTGAAAGAGTGAAATTCAAACAGAAGTGTATATGAATTTTATTTAAAAGTTTATGACATCTTATAAGTTTTGACTTTGGCCGGCTGTCACCAATCACAATCCAAAACTAGCACCTGGATTACGATAGGGCACCTGACTAGTTAGTACCTATAAGACGAACTATCTAAACTATAACATACAATAATTAGAGGACGAAGAAGAAGAAGAAGAAGTATTCATAAATGTCTCAAGATCGATAAAAGTGTGTGAAAGCTAACATAAAACATAAGTCTGACCGTACAACCCAAAATGATCAAGTCATGGAGCTATTAATATCTGAAATACAAAATACGAGACGTAGCTTTTTATATAAGATACTAAGTCTGCTAAAGAAGAAATAGTCGTCACGATGTAATGGTGGCTCACTTCAACTGGAAGGGACTGATCGATGAAGGCTAGAGTCGTTGGTCAGCTACTGGGTAACCACCTACTATAACTGCACACACAGAGCACCGATGAGTCAAAAGATCCATCAAGATCATCGACTCTCTCTCTCAATTCACTTCCGGGGCAAGTCTTTAAAAATTGTTGGTAATGCGTATAACCATAAATAAAATAATACAAGTATAATAATGATATACGAGTAAAGCAACTGAACCGAAATCACAAATACAGATACAAAGCATAAACACAACATGGTAACTGTAATGAACATGCTATGGAGCATGCATAGGTTGCCTATATGACCCGTCCCTTGCTGTGCATCAACCTTATATTTTAACCATCTTCGAAGAGTAGTTGACCGTCCATCTGACTCGTGTAGTATCAACATCCCATCTTACCCAGTCTCAAAAGCACTTGCTAACTAGTCCTATGGCATCATTGTGCTCACGCAGTGCGTTCTCAATCAAGTGATAATGAATGCTAAAGAGCTAATCAACTATCACATCATGCTCATATCAATAAGGAGTATCAATAGTGTAACATCACACAATGTAATCCTCGTGGTCTAACTAGATACTTTAAACTACTCAACCTAGCTCATGCTTTCCCACTCACACAAACTAGATGATTAAATGCACATAAGCATCACATATAACATGTTTTTAAGAAAAAGCAAATAAAGAGTTAAAACTTCACTTGCCTGAAATCTGTTAACCAAACCATACTTGAATCGCCAAAGTTAACTCAAACGAGTTCTGATGGCTTCAATATGTACAAATGATCATCAATAACGGGTCCAAATTAGTCTAGGAGAACCAATTTCATAATTTTAGGATGCCTTGGGGTCAAAGTCAACTCTTGGTCAACTCAACCTGACCCTCGGCTCAACAGTCCAAAATTCAAAATTAATTATATGGACGTGTTACGCATAAGCTAAGAAATTCAATATAATAATCAAAATCTGACTTTGATAATAATTACTAAGTCAAATCAATGATTTTCCAATTTAGGTTTAAGTCTAAAAATCTCAATTTTAGCCTCCTAAATCTCATGATTCCGCGGATAAAATTTGATGAAATTTACAAAAAAAGTCAATAGATCAATGTAAGGAATCCATACTTTAAATTTGAGGCTGAAACTCCACCTTTTCGTAATCTAAAACTCAAGTCAGACCTTTCTAAAAAATCCCAAAATAGCTGCTGAAATTTGTGACTTAGGTTTATATATTGCTTAGGCCTTTATTGTGATCGTGATGTACCTTGCGTGATCACAATCTTAATAAAACTTTTCCTTCGTGATTTCTCTCTCTACCACGCGCTCGCGGTGAACAGTTCACTGAGGTCAACGCGACAAATTCCTCTTCATGATCACAGTGCCTTGTGCATGAAGGCGATGCACAATTTTCCTATGAGCTGTGATCACACCGAAGGCACTAGCACCAGAAAATCTGCAATTTCACAATGAGGTCTAATGGTGCAGAATCACCATCAAGCCCCTTGGATCCCCAAGTGCACCCTGCCATCAAGTTCCAAATAGTATTATTGACTTATACAATGTCTCAAATCACGATTTAAAGTATAAATGTTCAAAAGAGCTATGGGATTGTTACACCCGCTCTTGTTCATGACACTGTCCCGGAGTTCAAAAAAGAAGACAGTTCAAACTGCCTGAAGTTTTCCTGACTAACAAACTGTGCTGGAATGCTTCTGTGTTTAAGATAGAGGTATTTTTATCCAGATGCATGATACATAAATAGACCCTCAAACTTGGCCTCATTTTTTAAATATGATCTCCAACTTTGGGTGTGCACAAGTAGGCACCTCAACTTGTAAAAAGCTAAATACATAAACACAAATGCTGACGTGGCATTGATGTGGCACTGACGTGACACATAATTTTAGAGGTGTCTAGATGATCATTTTGTAAGTTCAAGTGTTCAACTGAAAAAGTGGAAACAAGTTGAGGTGCCTAATTTTGCACACCCAAAGTTGGATGTCATACTTAAAAAATGATACCTAGTTTGAGGGTCTATTTATGTATTATAAAACGATTAAACCTTGATATTTGTAGAAGTTAGCTAAAACTTAATTAGCAGTCCAAAAAGCCCCCCATTTGCCAATATTATCCTTAATAGTTAGAAAATGGTATGATAAACCCCTATTTGCCAATTTTTTCTTTAATAGTTAGACAATGGTATGATAAACTTCGTGGACCTTTGCAGATTTAATTAAGACATACCCAGCTTGTAATATATATTTTTATATGTAGCCACTTTCTTTTAAATAAGTAAAAGCAATTAGCGGACTAGGGCATGGAAAAGTTAACTCTATAATATAAAATTAAACATGGTATAAAAAGTAACTCAAATATTCAATTGAAATAAACTCCACCACTTAAAAAACTAGTTCTACATTATAAATAAATAAATAATATGATGCACTGGATAATGATAAGATGAAAATAAAATCTCCACAAGATTTACCCTAGTCTTATTTTAGGACTTCAAAACCGATTCCCCTAAAAACAAATTTTATTGGTATTAGGTTAATTAGGATAAACGAAATCTTTTGAAAACAAATTCTATCTGTATTAGGTTAATTAGGACTCTTTTATAAGAGTCCATCACGTACATAACTAGCTAGTCAATGATAAATCTATCAAATTCCTTCTCCAAGTCTAACTATGGAGTCTGATGAGCAAAGCCAGGCGCATCTCAAGGCCAGCTCGGGGAGTACTCAAAACCCAAAAATTCAAGAACTAGATAAACAAAAACAAGTTAATGATGAAAAGGGTTTGGTAGTAGTAAAACCAAATTACAATATCACCACAAATGGAAAAAGAGTTTATGTGGATGATAGATTTGTTTTCCCACCAGGTTATCGTTTTTGTCCACATGATGAAGAACTTATTATTCACTACCTCAAGAAGAAAGTAATGAATGAACCATTACCCCATGACAAAATCAAGGAGGTTAATCTTTATAAGCATAGTCCTAAGGAGCTTTCAGGTTCTCTCTTTTTTTTTTTTTTTTCCCCCTTAATCTCTATTAACTAATCTCTTCAAGTAAAACCAAAAAAAAATCAATTTTGTGTATGTTTAACCGATGGAGAAGCTTTAATCAGGGTTTATATTAAGGTTTATGTATATGTTAAGCTTATAATCTTAATCTTTGTGTTAAAGGAGTTTTCTACTTGTAGTTTCACTTGTTCTTACAGTAATGGCGAATTCAATATTTAGAATTTTTTTATTCAATTCTTTATACATTTATTTTTTTCCTGACTCACCCGCACACACCACATATATAAGGTTTGAGTTACAAGTAAGACATTGATTATAACTCATTGTATCTGTTCTAGATCCGCCATTGTATGATAGTACTAAGAACATTTGGTTAGGGTTTGTTGTTTTCTTTTTGATCCAAGATATCTTTAGTTTCGTGCATACCTTTGTTTTCCAGGTTTATACATACCGAAAAAGTTTACTTCAGTACTTTCTCCTAAGTCCTAACTTTTGATTGTTGGTATCTATTGTGGTTGGGGTTTTGAGTTGATCAAAAATAAGAACAGATTTGAACCTAATCACACATGAACACGGAATGCTAATTAATTAAGCTTGTTCTTTATCCTTCTAAGGGTTTTCATTAATTATTTTCTTCCTGTAAAAGATTATTTAGGTTCTCTTGGTAAGATCCCTTTGGGTATATACATTTTTATGTGGTTGTATCTAATCTATTTGATTTTTGTATATGTACAAGCATACATAATTGTCCTTTTCATTTTCTGTATTTTGAAACTTGTATTAGCTATTGGTTACTACTTGAGATTTAAAAATGTAGAACTTTTGTTTTGTTTCGAGAAACAGCTGATCTGTTAGAAAATTAAACAAAAACCAAAACTAGTTCTTCAGAACAAAAAGGTAATCTAGAAACCATTTTCATCTATCTCTAAACTTAGCTTCTTAGATGCACTTTGCATATATACCTTTTATTTTTCTTTTAATTTATATTTTAAAATCTCCATACTTTGTAAGTATTACTTTCAAGAGTACCATTATATTTTGCATTCTGACTTTTACTTCTTGGATACTCAATAGTGAACTATGCTATCTTTGATGACTTTTCATAATTACTTAATTCATTAAAAACTAATCTTCCTTCCCGTTCCCAACTCTGACATTTTCCTCCTTTCTTATCTGACATAGCTCATATCTTATCTTTCTTCAACTTCCTAAGTTAAAGATGTTCCTTTTTTTCCCTTGTCTAACATGCAAATAGAGAACTATTCAATGCTTGGAGAAAGGGAATGGTACTTTTTCACTCCAAGGGATCGAAAATATCCGAATGGTGATAGGCCAAACCGCGCAGCTGGAACAGGCTATTGGAAGGCGACTGGAGCTGACAAACCTATAAAGCACAACAATGTTAAAGTTGGATTTCGAAAGGCTTTGGTTTTTTACGAAGGTAAACCTCCCAAAGGCGATAAAACAAATTGGATCATGCACGAATTTAGAGTGAATGAATCGCGCAGGCTCAAAACTCATGCATCTGACATGAGGGTAAGATTATAGTATTTTCCCAACTTTCATTTTCAGTTTTAATTTCAGTTTCAATTTCAGTTTTAGTTATATCCAATAGTATTCACTAGAAACTCCAGATTCTAAACTTGAAATCTTAAAGTAGGTTTTAGAAGTTTCATTTTAACTATTAAGTGAGGACAAAGAAACTTTCTCAACTTTTCTATTCTTTTTGCCTTTCTTCTTTTTGTTTGGTCTATCACTAGGTTTACTGGGGTTTAAGTTATATACGGCTATCAGTATAATTATAATTTTTATAGCATGTAATCTACTTTATTTTCTAGGTTATCAAATCAGGTTTATTATGGAGTAATAGTTACATGTTATTACATGTAACTTAACCTAATGCTATAAACTATTATACCGTGTCATTATACATAACTAAAACCTTTCTTACAATGACCCAAACTATATGGATAAAATTCATAGTTATAATTTAATCATTTTTATTATTGTAGCTCGACGATTGGGTTCTATGTAGGATTTATAAGAAAGTTGACAAGTCATTCAAAGGTGTCCGGAAGCTGGAGGAGCACGAGCAAGAAGATGCTAGCAGAAGCTGTTCTTCAGTAGGTAAAGTGGAGAATGGCGACTATGAAGGGACTATCGATTCATGTGGAGAACTTGCTAGACAACATTTCGAGCTACCTCATCAGTATGATATCACTCTTGATGATCCTAACTTTATCATGGACTATAACAAGTATAGTCCAGATTGTTTTTCTCATTATGGAGCAAGATCATCAAACTATGGAATGCACCTTCAACCATCATTTTCTCCTGGAAACATGTTTTGGGATCACAAAGGATTATATCAAGAAACCAACAACTTTTTGCCTGTGCATTTCGACTTCAACAACTTCTATCAGGATCCTTATGAAAGCATGGGTGAAATTCAATCTCACAATTTTCTTAATCTTAATGGTGTTCTTGATGAGAACTCATCGATCAATAAGGATTGATTATTCCATATTGATCGTTAATGATGAGGTAGGGCTATATATTAAGACCTTAGTGATAGCAACTAGCTAGTTCATTAGCTTATTCCACTGTTTTTTAGAGAGAGATATATATATATATAGTACTAGTTTTGCTACTTCCTAGTTGAGGTTGGTTTGGACAATTTGACTGTTTAAATATAAGTAATGAGCTTGTCTCGTTCTATTGTATCATTTGCTCTAGTTTTTTTTTTTTTTTTCTAAATCATTTGCTATACTTGTTAAGTTTGTGCCTTTGGTTTCTTCCTCTTATTATTATAATATGATTGGAACTTTGGGGTCATTTGCACTTTTGCCTCTATTTTGTGCTGGTCTTTAAGTTTTGCCCTTCAAAATCAAATTTATACCTAGAGGGGCATAAGTTACGCATCATAATATACACAAGTTATGTCAGTGCCCTTAAAGAACTTATGCCCGCTAGGCATAAGTTCGATTTTGAAGGGTAAAAATTAAAGACCAGCATATTTGAAGGGCAAAAATCAAAGACCAAGGGCTAATATGATTATGTGAATGATATATATAATCAGTTCACTACAACAAAATATGTTTTTAGCGGCAATTAGTTAACGGCAATAACTTAATTGCCGCTAATTGTATTCTAGAATCAATTATTACGGGCAGTACCAAACTTTAGCCCTAACAATAAATGCTGTTAAAGGCTTTAGCGACCTTGGATCTAATGGCATTTAACCAATTGCTAGTAAATGTTTATGTGGCAATAACTATTACCGCAAAAAAGAAAATATATTGCCACTAAAGCCTCTTTTGGTGTAGTGGTTTTATAGTAAAACCAATCAGAAAATTCGTTATATTCTGCCACCATTATTTATTTATTTAAAAAAAAAAAAAAAAAACCTAACGCTCTTCAATTAAAGAAATTAAAACGGTATAAGTCAATCTAATTTTATGTTAGATGTATTATTGAGCTGACGGGGAAAAAGGTGATGTATTACTGACTACTGAGCATTATTTTCTGAAACAAAAATGTCACATGAAGAAGATATGAAAAGACTATGGAAGCAATTACTTTTGTCAAGTATCCAAGTAAAGGTGAAGACTAACTAGTAAGCATATTTTTGTGTAAGGCATTATTTATAAATACATGGGCAAAATTATTAATAGTAGAACATGCCTCCTAAATACCGAACTATGGAGCATCAACCAAGGGTTAAAATTAGCAAAAGTAATAGCATATGAAGAATTAGAAATAGAAACAGACCGTTTACTTGATGTCAAGCTTATCAAGGAAGATAACATACAGTGCCACCCTCTTAAGCCTATTGTTGAGGATTGCTAATACTTACTTGAAGTCATCAAGGCGAATGTCATACTTTATCTGCAGAGAAGCAAATAAATGTGCGGACTTGCTAGCAAATGAAGGTCATGCATATGACAAAGACCTCCTACTATGGGAAGAGTCGATCAAGAATATGGAGTTTTTCCTCCTGCCAGATTTCAACAACAATACACATAGCTTGTGAACAGATTTAATAATTCTATTTAAATTTTCCAATGTACTTAAAAAAAAAAAAAAAAAGCATGACGCAAAGATTCGATTTCAGGATTCAATCAAGATCTCATTTGTTTGATGTCGCCAATGGCAAGTTTTTACTTTTCTCGTGCATTATCAAATTTTGTTTTAGGGTGTGTATATCTTGTACTTTACTCCTCATACTTTTCATGGTTGCAATCTTAACTTTATAGAATTTTTTTATCATCATGAAAATCCAAGTCTTACCATCTAGTTAATGCCCTGGAAAAAAAACGCAATAAAATAATTCAATGTATGTTGTAGACTTGTAGTGTGCTTTTTGCTCATGAGAAAAAGAATAAGAGCATCAAAATTTAGTTGAAATCTACTTGTTTGTAGCGTACACGCATATTTCCGAAAATATCAACGGAAAAAGTGATATCCAGATAACAAAACGTATATCTACTTATATACAATCGTTCAAAAGAAAAATCATTAGGACGTGTTTTTTAAATTCTTTTTTTTTTTTTTGGTTAAAACATTTAGCTCCTTCAAAAATTCTTATTGAAATAATGAGAAGAAGCAAAAGTATTTAGAGAATGAACTAAACCATTTTATTGAAAGCTTATGTGAAAGAATGCAGCATAAAGTTAATTTATAGATTAAACTCTAATGTCATAACCAATTCCTAAAAGAAGCATAACTGGACTCCTAAAAAGTGCCTAAAATACCCTACTACATCGGAATATCGATATACTCTTTTATTGACTTCAACATACCCCAAAAATATAGGAACAAACACCTTGACATGGTAAAACTAAATGTCAACAAAGAAAGCAGTAAATATACACTAATTTGTAAAACTCCCCCTTTGTGCATATTTACCGTCAATGATTCCAAGAGTAGCTCTAACTTTTTCAAAATCAGGCTTAGACAGAGCCTTTGTAAATATATCTGCTACTTGTTCACTGGTATGAACCCCTTTCAACTCAATTTCTTGATTCAATACTTTATCTCGAATAAAATAGTGACGAACTTCAATGTGTTTAGTTCGCCCGTGAAAAACTGAGTTTGAAGGAAATTTGATGGCACTCTCATCATCACATTGAATTGCACAGAATAGTCCACTTTGCGAAAGATATCTCCCATCAAACATTTCAGCCAAATGCATTCTTGGGCTGCCATTGTCGTTGCTATATATTCTGAATCTGTACTAGACAAAGCACCAATGGGTTGCTTCTTGCTACACCAAGAAACAGCCGCAGAACCAAGGCTGAAACAGTACCCTGAAGTTGAATGTCGACCAGCTGCATCACCTGCTCAATCCGCGTCTGTAAATCCTTGCCACACAAAATCATTTCCTTTCTTGTACATAAGACCATAATCAACCGAACCCGTTATATAACATAGAATCCTTTTTGTTGCATCTAGATGAGGAGTTTCTGCATAAACTGATAAATAACTCCAACAGAATATGCAATTTCCGGCCTTGTGATAGTTAAGTAAATTAAACTTCCAACAAGCTGTCGAAATGATCTAGCATCCTTCAGCAACTTACCTTCATCTTAAGATTCATCTCCATTGGACTTGTCATTTCTTTTGACTCCCACATGTTAAAATGCTCCAACAAATTCTTAGCATAGCTTCTTTGACATATGAAGTACCCTTAGCAGGTTTTCTTCACTTCATAACTAAGAAAACATTCAACCTCACCCAAATTCTTCATCTCAAATCAAATTGACAGATTATCCCTCAAGTGAGATATTTCTTCTTCATCACTTCCAGTAATTATCACATCATCCATGTACAATAAAATTGACAAATGAATTTGTGATTCTAATTTTACAAACAAACTAGAATCTGAATCAGAGACTTTAAATCCACAGAAAATAAAATATTGTGCAATTTTACCATACTAAGCACTTGGAGCTTGTTTGAGGTCATACAACGCCTTCTTCAATCGACACCACATGGTTGGAAAATTGTTTACAGATGAACCCTTGAGGTTTCTCCATTTGAACTTCACGATCCAGCTCGCCATAAAGAACTGCATTTTTTACATCAAGTTGCCATAACTTCTAACATCTAAAAGCATTAAGTGAGAAAATTGATCTCACAGTTACCATTTTCGCCACAAGACTGAAAGTTTCTTCATAGTCTTGCCCATAACTTTGAGAAACTTCATGAGCAACGAGACGAGCTTTGCATCTTTCAATTGTGTCGTATGATTTCTTTTTCAATCCATAGACCCACTTACAAGTGACTGGTTTGTTGTTTTTCTGGCTTTGGTATAAGCTCTCATCTATAATTCTTTCTCAAGTCATCAATCTCTTCTTGCTTTTCTATTTCCCATTTTTGACAGCCCTTAGCTTCCTCGTAACATGTAGGTTCTTCATCAGATGCTCCAGTAGAGAAACATAGAGTCATAGTGCAGTGATTTAATTGCACTTGATAATCCTTGAGATAACTTGGTTGCCTTTTCTCCCTCAAAGATCTTCTAGATATTTGCTCGCCATTTGCGGAAGACGAGGGTTCCATGGCTGGAGTAGGTGATTCATCAACTCCTTGTATATTAGTTTTAGGAAAAAATGACTCATTCTCCAGATTTGATTTTTGGGTTGTACACCATGATGACACTTCGTCGAGCACAACATCTCATATGTAACAAACTTTTTGGTTTCTAGATCAATAAACTTCCATCCTTTCCTACGTGAGTCGTAACCAACAAAAATACATCTCTTTGCTTTCGGGTCAAGTTTGGTTCTATTTCATTTAGGAACATGAACATAGCAAATAGAACCAATCACTCGAAAATAACTAACATTGGACTTTTGATCATATAACAATTCAAAAGGAGTCTTTTCTTTACCAGGCCAAGGAGGTAGGCGATTTATGACGTGACATGAACATTGAAATGCTTCTACCCATAGCTCGCGAGGTAGGATCTTATTGTGTAGCCATGAAAGACTTGCTGAAGCGATATGTGCGAATTTCCTTTCTGCAACCCCATTCTGTTGAGGGGTATTGGGACATGCCAACTATCTTTGAATGCCATTTTTCTCACAAAAATGAAAGAAACCAATTGACATAGATTCACTGCCATTGTCATTCCTTAAGCACTTTATTTTTTCCCAAACTCCTTTTGTGCAGTGCCAATAAATTCAATGAACTTGGAAAGTGCTTCATTTTCCCCCCTTAAAAAATACACCCAAGTAAATCTGGAGAAGTCATCTACCAATATCATGGCATTTCGATACTCGCTACAACTTGTTGTTCTATATTGGTTCCATCAAGTCTGTGTGAACTAGTTCAAATAGAGCTGATGTATGATTTGATGAACTTCTAAAAGGAAGGCGATGTGATTTTTCGTATTCGCAGCCTTGACAGAACACTTTTTTCTTGTGCGTTTTTCAGCGTTGGCATGCTATCTAAAAGTTTATCTAAAGAGATCTTTCGTGGCATTTGATAACCTAAATTCCCTAGTCGAGCATGCCCTATCGTTGCTTTATCTATCTAGCTTGTTTTCTTCACGTACGCTTCTCTCGCTAACATGACAAATATAGAGCTTTTCTTCTTACCAGCAAACAGAACATTAGCTTCAATATTTTTCATGTTATCAAGTACATTCACATCATTTGGACCAAACAAAACATATTTTTCAGAATTAGTAATTTGATAGACTGAAACTAGATTCTTCTTCAAATGTGGAACATGATAGCCATCATTTAGTTTGATGTTTGTATCATTAACACCAATCTTAACGACACCTTCCTTCATTACTGGATAAGTCGAGTTATCAACCGTTACTATAATTCTTTCTCCATTATCTTGTCACAACTCTGAAAATAATGAATCGTCGCCGGTCACATGGTGTGAACATCCAAAATCAACGATCCACTCCTCCTTGAAGTCAACATATTTGATATGAGATTTATTTGGTGTCGATTCAAAAGCCCCATTGTCTTTTATTTCAACGTCTTCAACAGTAAAGCAACACTCCTATTTAGGCTCATCTTCTTAAGCAACATTTTCTTTGGAGATCTTAACACAAAAATATCTCTGAATATGCCCAAGCTTCCCACATCTATGACACCTGATTGATATGTTACCTTGTGAACTGTTACCAGCAACCTTCCTCCGATTAGTACATTCTTCTTGATCATCCTCATTTGACTTTCCTTTTGAGAAAAGAACAACTCTATGTTCAGAGTTGAAACATTTGGCCATTTGTTTAGCCAAAGCTTCCTGATTAGACAATAGAATTTCCAGTTCTTCAACTAATGGTTGTGTTTCCCATCCTTGAATGGAGGTGACAAAGGGCGTATACTCATTGTTTAAACCACGAATGAGGAATCTCCTTAAACGGGCTTCACTAATCTTCTCAGTCGCATCTAGTTCTGAAATTTCAGCACAAAATTTCTAAAATCGACATGCTTCCTTGCATCATCATTGCCAATTCATTTTTCAAGAACTGTAATCTTGTTGTATTCTTCTTGGAAAATAACCTTTCAAGAGTTCCTACGACTTGCTTTGGATAACCAACATCACGAACAATATCAATGAACTCTTTGTTAATCGATGTCCTTAAAGCAAATAGAGCCTTCCCGCACTTGATCCTCCATTTCCTACGTGGTTCAGTATTATCAGGGGTATCTATTGGAATTTCTGTATCGGACCAGCAACCAATTCCCACTATTCTTGACCTTGAAGAAAAGCTTTCGTACATCCTCCAATAGTTTCTCAATACTATTTTGTGCATTTGCACCACTTCCCACATTAAACTGATCCATATTACACAATAAGAATATTCTCACAGAATACACTACGAGAAAGTATAGAAATGGCAACAAAAAATTTAATATTTGGCAACAACTTAGTTTTATTGTTAGCAAATGAACTTTTTTGTTGCCAAACAATTTAATTTTGTTGACATAGTATTGATTATTGTTGCAAAAGTACTTTTGGCAACAAAAAAAAAAGTTGTTGCATGTCATTACAATAACAGCCGTTGGGAAAAGTTTATGCAACAATTTTTTTCGTTGCCAAAAGTACTTTTTGCAACAATAATCAATCTATGGCAACAAAAAAAAAAATGTTACCAAATATCTTCTTTTTTTTTTTTTTTTTGTAGTGATAACAACAAGAGCAGAGATTGAACAATCCCAACCTGGCTCTGATACCATAAAACAAAGAGATGAACTAGAAAACTCTTATTGAAATAATCAGAAGAAGCAAACTATTTGGAGAATGAACTAAACCTTTTTATTGAAAGCTTATTGAAAGAATACAACAGAAATTTAATTTACAGACTAAACTCTAAAGTCATAACTGATTTTAGAACCATAACTGGACTCCTAAAAAGTGCGTAAAAATATCCAACTACATCAGAGTATCGATATACTCTATTATTGACTCCAACCTATCCCAAAAATATTGGAACAAATACATTGACTTAGTAAAACTAAATGACAACAAAGAAAGCAAGAATATGCACTAATTTGCAATATAGATGTGAGATATATGCAAGAAATTATTATAAAATGAAGGAGACCAAATCAAACCTCCATATATAATATTTAATGATGCATTTACCTCCATTAGCGCCCAGATTACCTTTTGAGCCTCCATCTTTGTTTAACTTAATAAATTGTTTTCCTAGGAACTTCCATTGGACAACATGGATATGGAAAATTGAGCAGTATTAGCTATCCCACATAGAGCTTCTCATTTTAGAATAGGGCTAATCACTGGGAATTATTTATGGGAAACTATATTAATCTACTGATTAATATCCAAAAACACCTTAGTAACATGATATGTGCAGATAATTACAACGTATACATGGTAAGTAATATAATGCACATCAATTAGCATTCATGAATATGCATTAGCCCCCGGTAATTGCATGTATGCTCGACACTCTATAACGCTACCTCCACACATACAAGACACTTTAGAACATGATTACTTTGGTAAAAATTCCCTATTGAGGTCAAAGTCTTAACTTTTCTCGGTTCAACTAAGCTTTCAACCTTCCAAAAATGTTTTTTCATGCCCGGATGCGTCCAAACAACTCAACTCTAATCTGGCCAAAAGAATATTCACGAGCTCAAATAATGCTATTGAACTCCGTTTCATGATTTAATACGTGGTCTTAGTGAAAGTCAACCCCGAATTTATATGGTCAAACTTTGAAATAAATAATATATTTCAGTTACTCATAATCCCACGAGTCCAAATATATAATTAGATTTATATTTTGAGTTCATTTGCTAGCTCGTATCGTTAATTTACCAATTCTAGGGCTTAGTACCAAAGTCCCAAATGTCACTTCTAAATTCATAGTTTACGTGTAATTATCAATGGTATTCAAGATATAGATTCAAATCAATGTTTAGAACACTTACCCCTAATTTGTGAATGAAATCCTCGTCCAAATCACCTTAAGGTTGGACATTCATTACCCAAATTGTGGAACAATGAATGAGATCCCAAAAAAATCGGATACATATATCTGAAGACTTAAGAAGTTATTTATCGCAATCGCGACACCAGAGGTGCGATTGTGATTCAAGTGTACTCAACCCCGCACGATCGCAACACAGGCATCACGATCGCATACTTTAGCCAGGTGGCCAACTATCGCGATCGCGATGCTCAACAGATTTCCTAATCTCAATTGTGACTCATGGTCTGCAATCGTGATACACAGCTGCACTAGCAAAAATGTCCAATTTTTCAAATTTCAGAATGTGATCGAAACTCACCTGCGCCCCTTGGGGTCCTATCCCAAACTAATAAACCCCTCCGACCCATGAAAATTTGAAAACTATAGACACATTAGTACCGATTTTGCCAACAAATCTCATATGGTATTGTTGACTTATACAGGGTCTGAATACACAATTTAAAGCTTTAAATTTAAAAACGAGGGGGAGGGCTGGATTGTTACATATCCTCAGATTAGCGAGAGAGTATTAGACAGAAGTGTCAAATACTTCAAGCTACATGTGCCCGTACAGGACTATGGTCGTAACCATTGGTTCGGACAACTAGATTCCTTGCTTGAAACTTATTGTTAGATTAGCTAACATCATGTCGAAACAACTCGCCACTGTGGTGAGGTGGCTTAGCCGATCAGACTAGGATCGGGCCCCATATACACATAGTCACATGGAAGATTTAAGTTATGGTGACAAAAAAGTCTGATAATTAGAAATGGTGACAAGTTTGACCAGCCAAGGTCAAACTTGTCTTAAAAATGTGATTAACTAAAATTGACCGAATTATAATTTTTAAAACTTATAATCTTCTACAAAATACACAAAAGCCCATACACATTATACAAAAACTTCTTCCAACCCACACACATTATACAAAAACTCCATCCAACCCACTTCCCCCACGATCCCAACTACTTGTTCAGCTTATTTCAAAAAAAAAAAAAAAAAAAAAAAAGCCCACTCTCTCTCTCTCTCTCTCTCCGT
>NC_081348.1:58653147-58676350 GCF_029784015.1 Lycium ferocissimum | reverse complement strand
GAAAGCTACACTTCGGAGTGACGTACTCGTAATCCCCCGACATTAGAAACAATCATCCCCTATATCTAATTTTTCCAGAAACAAGTAACATAATGTGAGATCATGACGACGATGAGTGAAAGTAAGAAAAATCATGAAGTAAGCTCAATAATCTCATAATAGCATCAAACTATAAGCTTTGGAATCTCTAGAATATCATCATCATCATCATCATTATCATCTTAAGAAACGATCATCAACTATATTTTAGGAATCATGAAAGTTATGGGCTTAGTGTTTTAGAAAATAGAATATTGGTAATGTCATGAAGGGTTTCACAATTATGGAATCATGCCTTTAGAAGGAAAAGGGTTAGCCTTACATACCTTTACGACTTCTATTTACTTAATTCTCTCCTCCACGTCCGCGAAAACTACATTCAAGAGGATTTACACTAAGGTTAGGTCTTGAAAACCTTCTTAAGCTCAAACTAACATAATTACGAACTAACGAAATTTGGGCAAAGCACTTCTCCTATTTTATCGACTTCCACCATATTGCAAAACGACCCCAAACAACAATAACAACATCCATAATATCATAATCAAGAAGTTACATTCAAATTAGTCTCAAATTTAACCAAATCCCTTTTGAGTTCACCTCGTAGTCGCATTCTTTCACTACAACATTTATAACTTCTCCACTTTAATTCTTTTCTTTTCTAAGGTATTAAACTTTTACATCGACTCAATCATACAAATAGGGTGAAACATATCTTTTATTTGAAAAACTTCAACTCACACCAGAAACTTGTTTCAAGGCCAAGTTCGCCACAAACACTAAGTGAAGGCAAAAACATCCAACTTTCATAAATTAACTAGGTTTTCAAGGTTGATATTCTCTTGATTTGATTTGGTGTGTTTGGGTGTTAAGGGGAACCTAGAGAGAAAATGGATTGATTTTGGGTGAAAAATGAGGCCCAAGTCGTGGGAATATCAATTTATAGGCTTAGTAGAAAAAATTCCACCGACTCCAATTCTAGAAATTTCAGGCAAAGTACGGGTTACTGTTCATCCCATACTTCAAAGTACGTGATACTGTTCATCCCGTACTTTGGAGGCAAAAAATTTCAACTTTATGAAAATTTCAGTAAAGTACGCCCAAAAAGTGCGGGACATACATTTTTGCACGGGCCTTACTTTCCTCCATACTTCACAGAAATGCGATCTGTCAGTTGCATTGGAAAGAAGACTCGCTGAACTTCAATTTACATAGGTTATGGATTCCGTAACTCCTCATATTCTAGGAAATATGCCTCTTTGACATTGGACCAAAAATCCTGTCAAAATTTCTGCCAAGTTTTCCAAATTTTCAACGAACCTAATTTATTCGATTTGCTTGATCCCGAAACCTTTAAATACTTGTCTAACACTTATTAAAAGTCTTTCTTAATCTTTTAGGGGTATCATAGCCTCTCTGCATTCACGTTAGTTTGCTTACGACGACGCGAAGATTCACGAGGTGTAACAGATACCACAATTGTCCTGGCCCCACGATGGGCGTCAGTTTATCCGTAAAATCAGTACAGTTGAATTTGTATACATGGTCAAGGACATGTGGATCAATATGACCGAAATAATGAGAAAAATGACAATAGAAAGTGATATGAACGAAATATAATTGAAAATAAGGAGTCAGAATAGCTTGATCCTTGTTGAAATGATGAGCTAGAGTATCCGGGCAAGCTATACGTCAAAACCTTCTCAAGAACAATCAAGACTAAGAATAAAGAAATTGCTTTAAGAGTATTTGTTTTTTATTAGATTTTAGATGCATACAATGAAATAAGAACTCTATTTATAATAGAGCTATGGGGTGCATGATCCACAAATCATGCCCCTTTAATTACCAATAGTAATCTTTGCAATAAAAGGTAATTAAGGGGTGACAATGAATGGTGATAAAGGGTATTAATGCAAATTTAAGAGTAGAGGAAGATTGGGGATTTCTTGTAACCGCTGTGCATTGAATGACGTTTGATCGGTTAGTTGACATGCTTGTCCGGACCCTTTATAATTTCTGTCTCCGGTAGTGATTACCAAATTACTTCTCCAGAACGTCGTATGCTTTTCCGAAAGCCCCTCACTTGCTAACTCAAATCTGACATGTAAACCATCGTATCACGTTTTGATACGTCCACTTGGTGGCTAAGGATTTTGCCCTATACAATGTAATAATTCATAGATGATTATTCTATGTATAATATTAACAAATTTAATTATAATTCTATAATAAGATATAATAATTTAAATTACGCAGATAAATAACCAAATAAAATAATAGTATCTTTTTTAATTTAAAGCTACCTTCCGGATGGGGGTTAGGCATGACCTGTATCTCTTATATTAAAATACATAAATATTATCAATGTTTAAAAATATTCATAGTAAAATAGATAGCATTAGTTGATGAAGAAATTGTGACTTTTATTTAAAAGGAGAAATCAAATTCGTTTTATCAAATTTTTGGTTGGTTGAATTTGAAACGAGAGAGTGGGAGCGCGTAAAGCATGAGCGTGGGATATTATACGGTCAAAGATTTAAAAGACAGATAAGTGAAATTGGATTTTTGTTCTTTCTTTTTTATTATAGTAATTAAATTTTTATAAAATATAAAATGCTTTTAGCAAACAAATTGGACTCTTGTGTGGACTGATAGATACATTGAATCTGGACAAGATTGCTTGGGTCAATTAAATTTAGGAAATCTGACAAGTGATTATTTCATCAAATACGTAGTAGATGCAAAAGTGCAGATGTTAACATTTAAACAAAAAATTTAAGTGAGGGCCGCCACTCTCCTTTCTTCTTCTTCTTCTTCTTCTTCTTTTTTTTTCCTTTTTTCTTCTGATTATTATATTGACACAAAATTTTATTGAAAAATATAATAACTTTTGTTTCTTTAGGAGAATAAACGACGGGAGTAACTATGACTCTCTTAAGATAATCAAGTGTCTCGTCGTTTAATTAGTGACGCGCATGAATAAATTAATGAGAATAAATGAAAGGGGTGTGAGTTCAAATTAAACCTTATATTTTAGAGTAAAATGCAACAAATTTATCTCCATCCTCAATCAAGTACATTTGATTTAAATTACTTTTAATTCGATTCTATCATATGATTCAAAAGAAAAAGAAAAGATGAAATCACGAATCTATTTCTTCTCTTGAATAGTTAATAAGTTGAATTAGTTTACATGAAAATAAAGTTCAAAAATAAAATATTTTTTTATGTTTGTCAGAGGAATAATAAATATATCTGAAATAACTTAGACTTAAATTAATGCGTATTGATTTCATTAACGATAAACTTTTATCTTTTGTATAAGCTTTTCATCAAAAATATTTTTCTAAAACTTATAGAAAAATCACTACTATAAAATTATAACTTATTTCCCCATCAAAAGTCTATTTCTTGTCGAATGAGAAGCAAAGGAATTGTAGAATAAAGGAAGAAAAATATGAGGAAAAGATCAAAAAACTTGTTGCAAAGAATATTAAAAAGTTTCTTTTACATACTCCCTCCATAATCTTGTTGCAAAGCATATTAAAAAGTTTTCTAACGAATAATATGCATGGTCTACGAAAAAGAGCACATTTTGTTTTCTTAATTTGAAAAAAGAGCAGAATAATTAAGCATTTAAGAAAGTAATACATATTTTTGACTTTGACGACATCCCTTAGATCAGCAAACATAAACAACATCGAATATTTTAATCCTAAGGAGTGGGGACCAGAGCATTCATTTGGGGTCCTTTTATATATTATAAGGAAAATTGGAGAGGTCCTTTCCAGGGATTGAAGAATCAAAAGGTCAAATCCATCGGGAAACACATCTGATCGTCAAGATTTTTCATTTGAACATCTTAACTAAATCTTGTTTCATTTAGACACCTACAATAGAACACGATTGTGTTATTTAGACACTTTTAACTGACTTGACAAGTTGTGTAATGTTCACACAATGCAAGCGCGTGAACGACTTAAGTTTTATAATTTTTTTTTTTTTAATCTCTTCTTCTTCCTTCTCTTTCCTTCCAGACTTCCTCCACCATCAGACACCGCCTTGCCACAACAATGCCACCACCTTGTAAATCCAACCTTCTCCTCTCCTATTATTCTTAAATGTGGAAAATTAAATTAATCAAAAGATTACATATCAGCAAACAAAGTAAAGTAGGACAAAGATGAGATCTCAAAGCAAATGGTCCGGTGGTTTCGGTGGGCAAAATGGTGGTTCCGGTGTTGGTTATCGGGGAAGTAAAGATTTCATCAGCCATGAATAGTGACAAGAGTTGCAATAGAAAATCAAAAATCAAAACCTTTCTGCTTTTTCTTCAAATTGTTTTCAAGTTTTTGAAGATTTGTCGAGAACTCAGTGAAGAAAAGAGGGACTGTGAGCTTTTCTTCCAATCAGGGAAAAAATAGGTTCCTTCTTCCTCCAATAACCTGAATCTATGGTGGAAAAATTCTAAAGTTTTCTGTAAGAATGACACAGCAAAGGAACCAAATTGGGGAATGCAATTGAATTTTAGCGATAGATTAACAAAGATTAGTGCAAAAATTTAAATTATATCTTCCATATGGATCCAAATCTAATAAAATCCACAAAAAAAAAAAAAAAAAAAAAAAAACGAAAGTGGGTTTAAGGACGACGGTAGCAGAGGATAGAAAGGGGAAGGAGGGGTGGGGTACGTGGGCGGCAGCGTGGGGTTTAGATAAAATGATATTCTTATTTATTTATTTTCTTTGAATAATAGTTTTTTTCTTTTAAATTTTCTTATATTGATTTTTAAATTATTAGTTTGCACTTAAATGCCACATGTCCTCTTTTAATTCGTCATCATGCCACGTCACCGCGAGTTTATTTCACGCACTTTGTAATTTTAGCTGATTATAAAAAAAGTGTTTAATTGGAATAAATTCGATATAGTTTGAGTGCCTAATAGGTATCTGTTTTAGTTGAGGTGTTTAAGTGAAAGATGTTATCAACCACAGGTGTCTCCCGATGGGTTTGGCCGAATCAAAATTAAAATAACATGAGCTTCTAATTGACAACAACCTATGGTCGTAAAAGGGCGAAAATAACTGACAAGGAGCGGTGAGATGAATAGGACAAGTCCGCAACTTAAATGACCCAAAAAATGGGTTTGTGGATCAAAATAACGGCAAAAAAAAAAAGTGACAAAATTACTTTTTGCGCACTTTCGAGTCCGCAACTTAAATGACCCAAAATATGGGTTTGTGTATCAAAATAACGGCAAAAAAAAAAGTGACAAAAATACCTTTAGTGAAAGTGCGCAAAAGGTATTATTTTCATTAATTAGTGCGCAAAAGGTATTATTTTCATTTTCACAACACATAGTAATTTTCAAAGTTTTGAAATTTCACGTTTTTTTCATACTTTGACCAAAGATTATTCATGTTCGAAAATGCCGGAATATCAATATTTTATATAGAACCTGATATTTTTTCTGCGAACAATAACATAGGCTCAATACATCAAGTATACCTAAACGTTTGGATTGTCGTTTTACTGGTTGTAAAGTGCCCCGAAGTAAGTTTTGTTTGTTTGAAAACTTGTTACCATTAGGTTTAAGTGTTCTATTTTATAAGGATTTCATTTAAGTGTTTTATTATTTAGTTAAGGCATTACATTATTAAGGATACGTCAATATTTTTGTCGAGGTTTTTTTCCTTTTGCCGTTCATAATTCAAGACAATTCGAATTCACCAAGAAGAACTAAAATACATTGATAATTCAAGGCAATTCCAATACATCAAGAAGGATTAAAATACATTCATAATTCAAGACAATCTTCAACCACGAGAGCCTGTTCCACTATGATAGGTGCTTCCACTATGAGAGGTACTTGCGCACTTACGGACCCATTGGTTACACAAACGCTTATTATGGCCAAACTCATACATGTCGAGCACCCGAGAATTTGTCCTATATGAAACATCCATTTGATTGGGAATCCGAGATCGTGCGTTAGCATGCATTTTACGGATATACTTCTTGTTAGCAATCATTGAAAATGGCTCGTTTGGCCATTAAAATGGATCACCTAGTGGGTAGAAACCTCCGACATATGCTTTAAGATTACTTTCGACGTTGTATTCGGATGCCACATAAGTGGATACCCTTTTTCCCATTACCTCGAAACACTTGATGCCATGAGAATATGGCATGTGATATGATTGCCACTTACCACAACACCACGTTCTCGTTCTCTCATAAACGGTATGAAGGTTTCCTCCCCGTCCTTGGTAATAACTTGTCCGGAATTCATACACACATTCAAGATAGTTATACTCTTCCGTCTGTGTAGCTCACATTTTTTCCTATGATGCTCGAACATTTGTGTTTTGGCATCAATTTTCCACCGGCGCTAATATGGCTTTGGCATGTCTTGTTCTAGTGGCAAACCGCTCCACAACTTGCTTGAAAGTCATTCTCATTATTACAGTAACAAGCAGTCCCCGAGCAGATTTTAACAAACCATTGAATGACTCCGAGTTGTTTATTGTTAGCATTCCCCATCTCCTACCTCCATCTGCATGTAATGTCCATTTCTCAACCTTGATATCCTTCAACCAATTATATGCTATTAGACTCACTACCTTGATCATCTCCATCTGCATATGAAACTTTTTTTCTTGATGCTCCATTGCAGCAGCCCACATCAATTTGTTTAGTGTGTTGTTTCTAAATTTTGTTTGGAAATTTGCCTTTGTGTGCCTTAAACAAAAGTGACGGTAAGCAAAGGGAGGCTGTCACTCCATCAAATTAAACATATTGCTTAATATGCCTTGATGTCGATCAGATAACACACATATGCCTATACGATCCTTAATAACATATCGCTTCAAATGTGTCAAAAACATCCCCTATGTCTCGTTTTAGCGGCAATGGTGAAAGCAAGAGGGAATATCGACCCATTGGCATCCATCCCTACTGCAATCAGTAGCTTGATGTCGTATATCCCATACACATGCGTGCCATCTATGGATATGACTGGCCGGCAATGAGCAAAACCATCAATGCATGGTTTGAATGTCCAAAACACAAAATTGAAAATATTACCGGCAATGAGCTTCCACTCTACAACAATATCAGGATTGAATTTCTATAGAGCTGCCATATACCTCAGCAACTGCTGGAAAGAGCTCTCCCATGTACCATAAATCATCTCAAAAGTCCACCTACACCCGAGATATCCCTTGTCCACCTACACCCGAGATATCCCTTTCTATTGCTTATCATTATACAATATGTTTCGTAAACGTTTCTAATGCAATCTTTGATGGGATACCTGGACAAGTTTAAACAAATAACATTTAGCAATGATATGATATTTTAATTGATGTCAAAATTTTAATGAACTTGGTCGGATAGCTTACCTTGGGGTTTCGGTAATGTGGACAAGTAACACTTGAGCAATCATATTTGTGTCTAGATTAAAATGATACACTTGATTCTCTCCCATATCACAAGTGTAGACGTGGGTAGAATTTTGTGATAATCCTGAGACTATCATGCTTAACAATACCACGAAGCATCCATTTACAACCTTGATACTGTCGTCTGCAAACTAGTCTTAATAGCTTTCGGGTTAAATCATCAACCCTAAACTTCCTCATTCCCTGGTAGCTATAAGTTTTGACGGCCCTTTGCAATGCCTTTTTGGATTCGAACATCATGCCTTTTGCAAGGCGAATAACATTATTTACAAGATCGACCGGTTCTTTTCACATTTTATGGCGAATTGGATCATCTTCTGCGGTGACAGAAGGCATCGGGACAACCTTGAAGATTTTCAAGATATGGAATCACGTGCAGAATGCCACTGAATTGGGATTTCGGCCATCGGTTCTTGCTAGTTTGGTCGACTTTGCATCATTTCTACTAATTGTAGTTCCTGCATATGAGGATTAACATCAACCTCATCATCATCATCGTCGTCGCCGGACTCCTCTGCATTCAATATATCATTGCTATCACTCGATGGTGTTTTTATATAATTAGGATAATCATCACCATCTAGTAAAGGCCTCTTCCTATACAAAAATCGGTAACTTATTTTAAATACCAATATCAAAATATATATGAATTATTTAATATCAAGGTGACGAACCTATCGATAGTGTTCAATATTGTCAGGGTTTGAAGAAAGATCAACTGCGCCGAAATCAACATTTGGTGCTACTGGCGAGTTTTGTGTGTAATATTCACTACAGAGACAATTCAAGTATTGTAAATACTAAACATAAAAAACATATATTATTTAATTAATAAAAAGTATACCAACCGATAATAATCAGTTGCACCGAACTGAGGGGATTGCCCAATATTACTCATATTAGGTGTATAACCCTTCAAAAGAGATAAAAGAACATTACTATTACCATACGTATAATAAAATAAACATGTGCTACTACACAAAATTATAATTTAAAAATGAATATTTACCAATTTCATCATAATTTTGATTAAATTGCTGGCTTAGAGTTTCTAGCGGCACTTGACCACTTAAAATGTCTCCATAAGAACTCATGCCTGTACAAGTGCTACCATGAGTAGGTTGTACTTGAGGGACTGCCTGACGACCGTGAGGTATCCTTTCAACATACATTTCAAGATCATTGATGTTAACTAACCCCTTATATTTTTTCGGCGCCATCAAATAGTTCCTCAAAGAGTCATTATCATCGATAGTCCACTCACCATAAAGCACTAAATCTTGTGCTGCAATGGTTGTTGGGTATCTGCCTACTACAGATAATTCACATTCACGATTACTTTTCATTGTTCTGTGTAAGGCATTGAGTAATGTTTAGTAATCCAACGTAGTTGGAAACTTAACACGGTTTTTTGGTTTATTACTATAACGAACAGTATTATTATCAGAAATAATCTCTCCATCCCAAAATAAAGAAACCTTAACAGTTGAAGGGGGAGAAGACATTTTTTTAAGAACTTTGAAGTTTATTTTTTTCTTTTTTCAAGAATGTGAAAAAAGATGACTTACACTTATGAAATGGATGAGTGTTTACCTCATTCAAAATTCAACTTAAATAGAAAAAACTTGAGCGTTTGAAAGCGTCTGAAATTGTGCATGGTGTTGTTAAATCAAGTATGTGAAAACTCAATATTTTGCGCATATAAATGTTGCGCAATATAAGTGAGTCATATAAAGAGTCTGAAATTGTGCATGGTGTTGTCACATCAACTATGTGAAAACTCAATATTTTGCGCATATAAATGTTGCGTAATATAAGCGTGTCATATAAAGAGTCTGAAATTGTGCATGGTGTTGTCACATCAAGTACGTGAAAACTCAATATTCTGCGCAATATAAGCGTGTCATATAAAGCGTCTGAAATTGTGCATGGTGTTGTCACATCAAGTATGTGAAAACGCAACATTCTGCGCAATATAAGCGTGTCATATAAAGCGTATGAAATTGTGCATGGTGTTGTCACATCAAGTATGTGAAAACTCAATATTTTGCGCATATAAATGTTGCGCAACATAAGTGTGTCATATAAAGCGTCTGAAATTGAGCATGGTGTTGTCACATCAAGTATCTGAAATCTCAATATTTTGCGCATATAAATGTTGCCCAATATAAGTGTGTCATATAAAGCGTCTGAAATTGGGCATGGTTTTGTAACATGAAGTATCTGAA
Source organism: Lycium ferocissimum (assembly GCF_029784015.1). NCBI lineage: Eukaryota > Viridiplantae > Streptophyta > Magnoliopsida > Solanales > Solanaceae > Lycium > Lycium ferocissimum. Next base: position 58,666,617 of record NC_081348.1, on the reverse strand, counting down.
AACTCAATATTTTGCGCATATAATTGTTGCGCAATATAAGTGTGTCATAGAAAGCGTCTGAAAATGAGCATGGTGTTGTCACATCAAGTATGTGAAAACTCATATTTTGCGCATATAAATGTTGCGCAATATAAGTGTGTTATATAAAGCGTCTGAAATTGTGAATGGTGTTGTCACATCAAGTATGTGAAAACTCAATATTTTGGTGCGTTAGGTAGGTTGAAATGCTAGAACAAAACTTGAAGGCCTTTGGGACTCAAACGTCCAAAAAGTCGTGCTACGTTATAATCTGATGAAAATACTTTGTCTCAGGGTAGAATATGGTCAACAAGGTTACGTCAGATTCAGATCCAAGTGGGATTCGCACTGTGAGATGTCCAATGAAGATGAACTCCCGTGATCCTATTAATATTTTTTTATAAGAAAGTAAGTAGGTAGGGTCATAAGGAGGACCCCAAGGGTACACGCGGCTTTGCAATTATATAAGTAGTCTTTCATTTTTTATTAAACTACAACATATTCAATGTTGAGTAGTAAAAATGAAGATTGGTCTGTATTCTTTCCAAATGATTCGAATAATAGTGGTGATGATAGCTTAAACCATAGCAGTTATTCCGATGTTTTGATAACAATAAATTCGTGCAAGACGATTTGAAGCCCCACCTTTTAATAGAGAGTAATGACGATTTTCGCGAGCTAAAATATTCAGATCCACGAGAATATTATTGCGGGTTACACTAAAAATGGACATATCAACATGCCAAATCAGAACGTCTTGTCCGTGACTTAGAAAATCTCAATGCTCAAATCCCAACAAGGTTCTCAATGACCATGCCTCGAGTAGGTTCACATTCTTGCAAGCTTTCCATACAAAGGATTAGAAAAGAAAACAAATATGCTAGCAAGGTGTTGTAGATTTTACATGATAAGTTGGCCGAAGAACAAGCATCATCAACAAGTAGAGAACTAACATCTACAGAAAGAAGATATGTCTTAAGAAATCCAAAATATTGTTCTGAGGACGATATTGAGGACATCTATTCTGATGATGATTAGGGGTTATTTAGGTTTACTATCTTAGTTTTTGGGTCATTTAAGTTTCGGACTCATGCGGTTAATTTGTATTTTTAATATATTATGAAGTCATCAATTTAAAAAAATTTGGTATGTTTTTAATTTGCTTTGATTGTCATAGTCTATAATTAATTTATATAAGCTTCTTGGGGTTAATAATACATAAAAAGTTCAACAATTCACAATTTTAAAGAAAATACAAATAAATTAGTACATAAAAGGTGCCGATTACATAATACATGAAAACGTACAACTAGTAAAAACAAAATATATAAAAATAACAAAAAAATACATACAAATAATAAACTTAAAAAACAAAATACATATAAATAATAAACAACAACAAGATAGCACAAATAGTCTTCCAAAATTTCAGTTTTTTTTTTTTCAAATCATTTTTCTCGTGTTGAGTGTCTCTAAGGTTAGCCTTGAAAAAACTCTATTTTTCTGTGGATTCTTTTAGTAAGACTCCAAAAGGTTAATTTTTTCTTGAGCTTCCATAAGCTTAAATTGCAAGTCAAACTTCACGGAATCTCTAACGATACATGCAGTCGCGGTAACTCTACCAACAAGAGGCTTTTTAAGCTTCGCCGCCACCGTTTTATCCACGGAAATGCTATATTCCCATCGAAAATGTTTGCAACCATTCATATCCTATAAAAATTACAAGAAAATAAGTTTTTGAAAGTAAAATATATAGATAATGTGAAAACAGTCTAAACCCTAAAAACTTGTAAAAGCACTTACTTCGGGCACTGTACAACGCCAAAAACGATGACACGGATTATCTTGGGTCCTTGATGTTTTTAGCTTACACTACTAACCACATTTACAAACATCGGATTCTATAGCAAAGTTTGACATTTTGGAGCTTTGATACATGATTTTTTTTTTTTTTGGGGCGGGGGGTATAAGTATGTTGAAAGAGCGAAAATGGAGAAGGTGAAGATTGACTTGAAAATGGCTAACTGATGGGGTTTATATAAACCCTAGTGCGCAAAAGGTACTTTTGTCACTTTTTTTTTTTTTTGCCGTCATTTTGGTCCACAAACCCACTTTTTGGGTCAATTAAGTTGCGGACTCTGAATAGGACCTCTTCACCCGTAATTAAACACTACTAATTTTTTTTTATTTTTCCATTAAATTTTTCACAAAAAAATGTTCAGTGAATATTTTTCACTGAATGTTAATGGGGAAAAAAAAATCTAAATAGTAATGTTTTCACACAAAAAAAATTAAGAAGTTTTCCACCATTTCAATGTCAACCTGTATTCCATCAAGTGTTTCTCCAGTAAGTTGGTTCGGTGGGAAAAACATGTTTTATAATATAAATTTCTCACTAAATGTCGGTGGAAAAAAACTCTGTTTCTATTAGTGAAAGATTTTAAGTTCGAATTTTGAGTGTAGGCCTTACACGACATGAATTCAGATTAGTCAAGACTCAATGCAACAAAAATAGCCAATTTTCTTCAACGAAATTTTATTTTCATTACATATTCAAAAACTTCAACATGTAAAGTCAACATGAACTTTATTTAACTTCAAAGTTTTATTCTCCATGTGAGATTTTCTTATTAATGAGAGTTTTGTAGTATTTGAATTAATTTATTGCATACTCGTAGTATTGATCTGTTTTCTAATTTCACGTCATGTTATACTATGTTCGAGTACAGTACGAATTCTTCTTACTGTGGAGAGAAGAGAAAGGAAGAAGTAACATTCGGGTTAGGGATTTGGGTTTTGACCGTAGTCTCTAGTTTGTCAGTGAGAGAAATAAAATTTGGGTTGGGTTAAAGAGTATCGGTTGGGTGAAATTAATTTGGGATCGGCTCTAATTTGAATGGGACTTACGGCTCTAATTCGAAATAGTACTTCATATTCGTTAATAGTTTGGCTCGTTTAATTGGAGGCCATGTGTCCAAACCTGGTATTGTAAAATCGGCCATTTGAGCCGTTAATAGTAAGTGACCTGAATGTGTATTTTTTGTCATGACGATGATTTAAACGAGCCAAACTATTAACGAGTGTTATGAATGAGTCATTTCGAATAGTTCGATGGCATATTTAGTGGGCGTTTGGCCATAAAAATTATTCACTTTTTTTCGGAGTTGTATTCCGGAATACTAAGTGAGCGTTTGGCCATAAAAATTATTCACTTTTTTTCGGAATTTTTTTTCACTTTTTTTACTTTTAGTGTTTGGCCATAAAAATTATTCACTTTTTTCCGGAGCTGTATTCCGGAATACTAAAAACAAGAAAAACTTGTTTTTCAAAATCTTTCCACTTTTTTCACCTTTTTACACTACATTTCACCAAAACTACAATTTCAAAAATTATGGCCAAACACAACTCCAACTTCAAAAATTCCAAAAAAAGTGAAAAAGTTTTTGGTATTTATGGCCAAACGGGCCCTAAAAACAAGAAAAACTTGTTTTTCAAAATTTTTCCACTTTTTTCACTTTTTTACACTACATTTCACCAAAAACTACAATTTAAAAAACTATGACCAAACACAACTCCAACTCCAACTTCAAAAATTTCAAAAAAAGTGAATTTTTTTTTTGGTATTTATGACCAAACGGGTCCTTAAACTTTTTCCTTGAAACTATCATGACCCCAACACTGCAATTGTATTTCTAATTTCTTAAGCTTTCACTTACAGCTTCATCTAAGAGACACAAGCCTTTGTGTCCTCACCTAGGGATGGCGAAATCAGCCCAAGCCCATTTGAACTATCCAAACCGCCCATGTTTTAATGGGTTGGGCATAACATGACAACTTACACAAATAACTATAGTTTAGGAGCTTCTAACTATCCATAGCTACTTTTTTTAATTTATAATTCGTAGCTACTAAAGGCCAATTCGCGTGTATTTGAATACACTGTTCAATTGCGTTCAACCTTATCTGATGTTGCATGTATTTGACTGTGCTTGAATACATGCAACCTTAATTTCTCTAAATACATGTGTACTCAAAATGACTCTATTCTAGTGCATTTAAATACACTACAGAGCTGAATGACAGGGTAAATTTGTATACAAACAAGAAAAATTCATATACACTGTATTTACTCAAATAATTTGTATACAAACATATGTATATAGATCATTCAAACAACACATACAGTAAAATACATCTAGTTTGCCCAAAAATACAAACTGCCTAATACATTAAACTTATATTTACACTAAAAAAAAAAATGACGAAATACACTCAGATCTGAGATACAATAAGGAGAAGAAGCTATGGATTCCGATCAAATCTTCAGTCAAATACAAAAAAATACACCCAAAAAATGATGACTACCCTCAAATACGCTCAGATTTGATATACAAGAAGGAGAAGAAGCCATGAATTCCAGTCCAATCTCCGATCAAATATAAAAAATAAACTAAAAAATGACGAATACACTTGGATTTGAGATCTCATATTGTTCAGAAGTCTATCGGGCAAGCAGTAGGCGATTTACGAATGATGAGTCCAAGTTTGATGAATCCTGTCTCTCTTGTGGAAAATCGTCCATCTTGAAGCAAGTGGACTTTCAAAGCCTGAAGATTCATTCGATCACCGTAAGCTCTTTGGTTTCTCCAATAGGACCACAGTTGCTAATCAAATAGTCATCTGCGTTTGTCTGGGCTCTAATTTGCGTCGTCGGTTTCATTGCCGTCGTGAGATGCACATGGCTCCGGCGAGGAACCGGCGCCGGAGGGAACGGTGATGGTAATCAACCGTCGACGGATTTGGACGGCAGCTGGCTGAGGGAGAAGAGAGAGGGAAAAGAGAGAGAGCGTTGAGGGGGGGGGGAGAGAGAGAGGGGGGGGGGGTGTCGGGAAAAAGATTGATATAGTGGAATAACTCTATGTATTTGGTATAGTTATGATGGGTAAATTGAAAATTCATCATAGTTATGAAAATAATTAATTTAAAAGGTAGTTATTATTCATAAATAACTCTTAGAGTTAGCTATGACAGTTAAATTTTGGGAAAATTACGTATATATACATGTTAAGGAGAAATATTTACGAAAGCGCGCGATAGTTTTTTCTTATTTACAAAACATAATTTATATATTACGAAACATGTGGATTTTCATATATTTTTTCGTTTTTTTTTCCAAAAAATATATGTATTTTTTTAAAAAAACAATACTTAATTTTTATATATATTTTTTTAAAATAATTATATATTTTTTTTAAAAAAATAAAAAATATTTTTAAAAAAATAAAAAAATAATTTTTTTAAAATAATTTTTTTTTTTTTAAAAAAGCATATTTTGTATAGGGTTTATAATGTTACATTTTGCAAACCCATTCAATTTCCTTCAATTTCAGTAGTCCGAATCAGTACAGAGTTTTCGCCCAAACTGACCGCCATTAAGCATAGTTTATGTAAGTTATCACTTTCTCTTCTTTCTGTCGTGATCAAAGTTCGAACGACAGAAAATAGCTTCAACAACAATTAATGCTAAACTAATCAAATCAAACTATTAATCTTTGAACAAAAACAGTTTAGTCAAATCCAAATTTTTTATTTCTCCTGCATCTTTGACAACAACAGTTCGTAAAATATTAAATCAAATCCAGTAAATGGTAAACCAAGCAATTTTTTGCTATTCAATGGATTTAGCACTTGAACCGTAATGGCATCTTCTTCTTAATTTTGTTATTAAACTCTATGCATTTAATTATATTGGTAGCTTCTTCTTTTTTGCTTCTTTCGTTTTTTTTTTTTTAAATTTTCAGATGGGTAGTTCATATTTGTTACTCCCTCTGTTCCAATTTATTTGACATTTTTCTCTTTTCAAGAGTCAAACAAGTTGTTCTTTGACAACAATTTTTTCATATGCATTTTAAATATTTTAAATTATTAATTATGGGTCCTTATGATACCTTTTATGTATTTCTAAATATGTAACTTTTATTTTAAAAAAATTAAAGATTCTATATTCAAACACACAGTCAAATTAAGAAAGCTTGAATCACGAAAAGCGAAAAGGGTCAAATAAATTGGGACGGAGGGAGTATAAAAATTGATGTTATTAATTGTTTTTGCATTGAGTGACGTTTGGATCCAAATCGAGTGAAAAAAACAAAAAAATTCTTATGAACAAGTTAAAATAAGAGAGCTATTGTAATTCATGAAATTACGTGGATGGTAAATACCACAAGCTTAACCTCCAAACTTTTTTTTTTTTTCCACCTAAATTAAAAGAAAGATTCTTCTGAAGCTTTATGCTTAATAACTTGACTCAAAGGACTTGTTTGTCAAATTATAACTTGTTGTAATATGTACGGAATTTGTTTGAGAATATTTGGTTGAAAATGTTTATTGGTATCTCCAAAAAAAAAAAAAAAAAAACGTTAGGTCAAATTTGACGGATTGGGTTGTGACCTACTGTTTAACATTTTTTTTTGAGCGGATTTCCCTTCAAAGGCACCGGTTTTTAATTTTTGCCCCTCAAATTATTGATCTTTAATTTTTATCCTTCGCCTAAAAATTCATGGATTCCGGCTTCGAACCCCCTCTCGGTCAAAAATTAAAAAAAAGAATCGCACGACAGTTTTGGATTAGCAAGCAGAGTTTTGGATTCAAACTCTGCCTTAACCTTAAGGCAAACTCTTTGTTACAAGGTCGCAAACTCTTTGTTATAAGGTAGCAAACTCTGCCTTAAGGGAGAGTTTTGCAGACAAATTTTGCCTTGCGATTTTTTTTCTTTTTTTAAATTTTTTTTACTACTGGGGGTTCCAACCCGAAACCCATGAGTTTTTAGACGAAAAGCAAATATTAAAGACCAACAATTTGAGGGGCACAAATTAAAGACCAACCCCGAATAAGGGCAATCGTGCAAATTGCCATTGTTTAACGGGAAATTTGTATGCAAAAAAAAATTGTATGAATGCCCTTTATCTTTGGGTGGTCTTTACTTTTTGCCCTTCAAATCGTGGATCTTTAATTTTGTCCTTCGACACTTTAAAAAAAAAAAAAAAAAAAAAAGTAGTCGAAAATATCTCCGACATCGAAAAAAATTAAAGAACAATAATTTGAGGGACAAAAATTAAAGACCAAGTCTGTATGAAGGACAATCCACGCAAAAAGTAGTTGTTTAACCCATCTTGATCCAGTTCATCTTAACAAAGCTTACTTGAGCTAACTTCAGCCCGTCTTTTACCAATTTAGGGGCAATTTGCAGGATTACCCTTCACTGGGGGCGGTCTTCAATTTTTGCCCCTCAAAATGGTGGTCTTTAACTTTTGCCCTTCAGACAGAATTTCGCTAAGACAGAATTTGCACATGAACAGAATTTGCCCATGCAAATTCTGCCTTGCATGAGCAGATTTGTAAAATTTTGCCTTGCGATTTTAATTTTTTTACTGAGCTGGGGTTCAAACCCACAAATGGCGTAGATGAGTTTAGCGAAGGACAAACATAAAGACCACCAATTTGAAGAGCAAAAATTAAAGACCACCCCAAATGAACGGCAATCCGGGCAAAAAAAGCCAATTTATTGACTCAGCACATCTCACCTCGCCAACTTCAGCCCGAACATCTCATCTATCACCCTTACGGCCCTAACCTCACCCAACTTCAACGTCAACCTAATACATTATACAGGTGCGACTAAAACCTTTTTTCAGCAAATATTTGAATAAAAATAACGTTAATTTGAATTAATTAGGCTATTGGTTGCAAATCCAAGTGTTAATTAACTAAGATTAAGTAGCATTACATTTTTTTTGTTTTGTGCTGTAGGAATCCGAATGGTAGGGTCAAATTATTAAATTTCTAGTGAGAACTTGGATTAAGATTCGTCACATTAATTTATGAAACCAAATTACATATTTTGAACTGCATAAAAAGATACTATAAATTATAGTAACAACTAATAATTCAAACTATTATAATTTTTTTGGGTTAATATGAAGATATAATAAGCAGCAACCAAAATTTAAATTAGTTGAGTCAATTAATTTCAAATTTAATTCTGATGAAAAAAAAATTAATTTCGAACATCAGATGCATAAAGTAAAAAGAGAAAAAAACCAAACTATCTTCTACGATTCCAAAAATGAAACTTTTTACTCCTGAAATAGAAATAGTGATTCATAAAATAAAAGATACACTCAGTTTGCTTTATAACATTAACCTTTCTTGTGATTTACGATATTAAAATCTTGAAGGCAAAAAAAACTTTCAAAGCACTGAGCCACTTAAGAAAGGAAGAAAATAAGGAAAAGATTTGAATAGATTCTCACCTGTCTTGTTTTGATTTTTAATTAACCGTTCTTTTAACCTATGTTCGTTAAAATAGGTCCGTAATTTTTAACACTAACCTACTTATACCTTCTCTTTTCCCAAAATCTATATGACCGGCTACAATTATAATTCAGTAGGAGTTTGGCCATGAAAACCAAATATTTTTCACTTTATTTGAAATTTTGAAGTTGGAGTTAAAGATAGAGTTGTGTTTGGTTATAGTTTTTGCAAAGAATATTTGGTTTTGAATGTATTGAAAGTGAAAAAAGTGAAAATAAGTTTTTAGGTGTATTTCAAATTTCAAATACAGCTGAAGTTGTATTTGGAATTTTCATGGTCACACATTGATTTCTAAATAAAGTGAAATAATTTTCCGGAAAAAAGTAAAAAATTCTCATGGCCAAACGTGTTTAGACCGAAACTTTGGTTTCAATTTTTAATAGCAGTAACACAATCTTTATTCTCCTTTTGGTATAACTGTATAAGAATTTAACCTCGAGAGAGAGAGTGAGGTTTTTGAGCTAAAACATCATTAGATCGTATGCCTTCAGATCTATCCATGGTTTGTTGCTACTAATCCTTTGGTTTTTACTGTTAGCAACTTCCGTTTCCCGTTAGTTTTGACACTTTAATATTTCAATAATATATAGTCCAACTTAAAATATTACATTCACGTAGTCATATTTTTTATTAACATCTGCATGGCCAACTTTTTTTTTTGGTGCAGTAGTGTTTATAAACACGTTATACAACATTATAGATTTACCGTAGACAATGTATAAACCTGTATAAAAGTGTATAATGATGTATAAAAGGGCTGTTTCGGGTAGTATTAAAAATACGAGTCATTTTGGGTAAATATTTTCTCCAAATAGATATAGAGTATTATTTTCCCTAATGTGTTTTTGACCTTGGAGCAAAAGTATCTACTTTGTTCAAACATAAAGGACCTTTTGGTGTAATATATAAAGTACCAAAATATTTTAGACCGTAACATAAGGGACTATATGGATCTTTTTCTCTCTTGAAAAAAGCTAATTCTTTCGGCTTTGTAAGTTCAGATCAAACAACTAGCTGGACTACTATTATTCTTATCGCTATCTCTTTCTCTCCTTGGATTCAACTTGTAAGTTCCTCTCTTTCTGTAATTTTTTCACAAAAATGTCATCTTATTAACTGGGTTTATCGATTGGGTTTGTGGATTTTTCGGTTATTGTCATGAAATTTTATACATTTATGCAAGATTGACGAATTAGGGTCTACTTGTTGTTTGATGGAATGTCCTAGTGAAAACTTGTTGAGCTATTTTAGCTAGAATAATTATTAGGTTAATGATAGTGATAGTGATATGTACTTTAGGAAGATCATGGACCAAAAGCTGATTGGAACGGAGAGTCCAAATTTCTTATAACCCCCATATTGGAACTTGTGGACTCTAATTTGTCATAAAAATGTAATATTTTGTTATCTTTTTGCATTATCTCTGCAGTATTGACTGGGTTTGTTGAGTTTTTGGTTCTTGAGTTGAAATTTATGCATACCCGCAAGGGTGGCTCAGTTGGTTGAGCATGGGGCTTTCACAATGGAGGTCTCAGGTTTGAAACCCCCTGCCTATGACAGCAGGGGATTTGCCTTCTGGGTCGAGCTCGTTGCATGAGGCTTGCCTAGTGCAGGTTACCTCTCCTGTGTGGTTTGCGAGTTATTGCACAGAAGCTGGGTTTACCCGGTGCGCACCCGCAGGGTAGCGGCTGCGGGTTCCTATGTCAGAAAAAAAGAAGAAGATGAAATTTATGCATTTATGCAAGGTTGCCGAATTAGGGTCAACTTATTGTTTGACGGAATGTCCTGGAGGAAAATTGTCAGCTAGAATAATTACAACAACAATATACCCAGTGAAATCCCACAAGTGGGGTTTGGGGAGGGTAAGATGTACGCAGACCTTACCTCTACCTTTATGGGGTAGAGAGACTGTTTCCGATAGACCGTCGCCTCAAAAGAAACGTAGTTAGCTAGAATAATTTAGATTAATCAAAGATAGTGATATGTACTTTAGGAAGATCACCCACCAAAATTTAGCCATTAGAAGAGAGAGTTCAAAGATCTTATACTTTTGATTAGTGCTGACAAAATGAGCCTATATATTCCTTATCTCTTTTTTTCTCTCCAACAGCTTCAATCTAATCCAGTCTAATTCGAAACCCAAATTTTGGGCATAAATGGTCTGTATGGGAAATCCGAGTGAAAAAAATGATATGGGTTTCTCGATTGGGTCATTTCCTAAATTATGGGTTTCAGAATGGCAAAGATAAGGCCCCCCTTTTTTTTTTTTTGATGAAGTAATAAGAAATTCCATTACTGGCATCAAGAAGATGCAGAATAATATGAAAAGTTATAAAGATAAAAAACTATGTTAGATCAATTACAAAAAAGACTAAACTAGTACCAAGGAGCTAACAAAATTTAAAAAGTTGTCAGTGGAACTGGAATCTATGGGTGAAAGGTTATGCCAACTATAATAGATACAAAAGACATCTAGCATTGAGGGAGTGATTTGGAGTTGATAAACCTTCAAAACATCTGTTGTTCCTTTCTGACCATACACCAAAAGATACTACCAGGTATCACTCTTTCTACCTATCCTGTATGTTGTCCCCTTTGTTCTGTGTTGAACTAGAACCTTAATTTATTACTTATTATTAGATCTTAGATTGTTAGGTTAGTATAAGTCTATGGGGAAAATCAAACTCCCCACCTTGGAATAGAAATGATTTTTGTTCTTTTGTCAAATCTTTCAGATTGGCTTGAAGGCCTTACCAACTCTCCAATTGCACCAGCATTCAAAGGCTTCTTTAGTGCGATGTAGCACTACCTAGCTAATACCAAATATAGACAAAAACATACTCCATAAGAAAGCAGCAATGTAAAAAGAGATAATTGTTGGATTCAAGGTTCTGTTGGCACATGTAACATCTATTGAAAGTCTGTAATTCTCTGTTCTTAAGGTTGTTTTGAGTGAGGCAAGTTTCATGAAGGGCTGTCTATTCCAACTGAAGCATATCCTCTTTGTTGGGAGCTTAGTCTTCCATATCAACTTCCATGGCCAGTTATCAAGCACTTCATTAGGAGCATTTGAGTTTGCATAGCCTGCTTTCACTGAGTATTTACCATCCTTGTCACTACCCCACCTTAACTTGTCTGCTTCCTGGGCATTTATCACCTGGCCTTCTAGCCTAGAAAGCAAGTTGGTCACTTCATCAATTTCCCAGTCTTGTAAGTTCCTTCACAGTAGTACATCCCAGGTGTTTTCTATCTTATTCCAAGAGATGGAAGAATTTGGCTCACATGCTATTTGAAATAGGATTGGGAATTCTTCCATCAGGATGATATTTTTCAGCCACCTATCCTTCCAAAACCTAATATGTATACCATTTCCTGCTGCCAGATAAGGCCTTTAATTATGTTCACTTTATGTATAATAGTTCTCTGTTGCTTATTCATATATTATGTATGCAGATGAGGTTTTTAATAGTTTTCGGCCCTTGCTTCTTACGTGATTTTCAAACATAGAAAGCAATTTTGTTGTTTTAATTTAAGTTCATTAAAGTTTTCATTGTACACTTAGAAAGTAATTCTGTTACAACTTAAATTTTCTGTCTTCTTAAACTTTCTATGTTATGATTGCGTGATTGATCTTAGGCGGAGATGTCTACGGAAGCTAATGAGGAATCTTGCCAGATTAGTTCGTCAGTCCCGTCAAACGAGCTAAAAAACAAACTTCTTTTGGTTTGGATACTTTCTTAAAATTGCCTCGTGCTAGTAGAAATGAAAGGTTAAAAGCGCAATGTCACGTCCGTAAAATGATCTATGTAGCGCACTATAGGTCTGGAACTTCAAATTTGAAGCGACATATAGATACACACACAAATAAGTAATAGACAGGAGAATAGGTCTGCGAAAATTGACATATAGATACGCATAGATAATAGACAAGAGAATAAGCTCAGTACCAGTTTCTCAAAAAAATAAAAATAAATAAAAAATAGACAAGAGAATAAGTAATTTTCCATTTCGGGTAAAACATTTATTTTATATTGATTAGGTGATGGGAAAAAAGAACCCACCATTTTTGCCGTTTGTTTTGATGGATTGGCTTAATTTTGTTTTGGTTATTATCATTTTTAGTTGGCAAGAAAGGCTTCTAAATTTTGACATTTGAAATCGAAGGATTTGAAATTTACCAATCTATACCCAAACCTAAGCATCATCAACATGCTTTATGAACTTAACTGGAGTAATTAATATCTACAATGGTTGATCTATACTGCTAAATGAAGCCTCAACATTGAGATGTTCAGTAACCATCTTGATCTTCCTTAAGTTCTAACTTCTTTGGTTATTACTCATAAATGTTTGTTCCTTGAATTGCCACATTTGTTGTACTACCAGATTGAACAATAATAGGATTAGGTTGGTCTTTGCATTTTCTTCGTTCTCCTGCTATTTAGCCATTAAATTTCTTGTAATTTATTTGAAATTTTCTCAACAACATTTTGTACTGCTGAGTCTCACATTTCGCTCTGGCTAAATGTAGAACAGGTAAAGACGGTTATATAACCTCCCATTTGTATCTGTGTCAAATCTCTTGGTGCCACTTTCCTATTTCCTACTGTTGTATCAAGCTCTGCAATTGTTCTTGATCGTCTTCGCTTTCTTGCCAAGGTAAGCTAAATCTGGTGTTTTTAAAATTTCCTTTTTCTCTGTTTGGGTGTATATTGTGATACTGAAAGCTCAAAAGTTATCTTCATTGTTTATTCGCATTGATATGAAACATTTTGTACACAATTCTCTAGAAGCAAATCTCTGGGTCCATATAACTTTGCAATATTATAAAATATAGATTCTGGATTGTATTTCATTTGTATTGACTTCCTAAATTGTATTTTTGCTCTCCAAATTCAAGAAAAAACTTGCATATTATGCAGTCGTTGTTCTAGATCCTATGGTCCTGATAAAAAGAATATTTAATGGTCCAGGTTCATAGAAGTATAATTCCTCAAGGCTAGGGGTTATATGAAGGCCAAACAATCTCATCTCTGAACCTAATAGTTCCTAAAGGACATACGAACTTGAAAGCAGAAT
>NC_081348.1:58570286-58653047 GCF_029784015.1 Lycium ferocissimum | reverse complement strand
CGGTTAACTTTCAATCTTTGCTTGAATCTTCAAAAACTTTCTGTGCCGAGCCTTCAAATCTTCAAATCTTCATACTTATTCCTTCATCTCTGCCTTCAAATCTTCATCTGAAACTTCAAGTCTTCTTCAAAGCTTCATATCTTCAAACCAAACCCTCAAATCTTCATAAATTCATCATCAACTAGAATGTCAGCCAACACCGAGTCTGTTTCCCAGGACATTCCCTCGGTTTCTTCCCCGGGCACCAAGCCTGTTTCTAAACCCAAAGGCAAAACCTTTGTGGAACCAACTACGCCCGGACATAATACCGTCCAAACCCAATTATAATCAGCGAGTTTGCCATTGAGAAGGCTTCTGCATGTCGGCGACAGTGGTTTCGACGCGAGGCGATACCCTCACACCACGAGGACCCTCCTTTCTCGGGGCCGGCCGTCGGACGGGATAAAGATCCGATACAAAGTTTTGCCCCCACCGTCCGACGAGTCCATCACCGACTACAAGAAGGGTTCTCGTACGTTTACACGTACCCGTTCACACTCAAACTCGATCCCCCAATTGATCCGTTATTCTCGAGACGGCCGACATACAATGTATGCTTAGCCCAAATCGGGCCGATTATCTGGAGGATCGTGGCCTGCCTCCGTCTACTGTCTCATAATGCCAACAAGGAATTCACGTTGGCACACTTTATCCGATTATATAGTCCGAGGATCTTCCGAGGGGGGGCGTGATAAAGGTCGCCAAACGAGGCCGGAACCCGATTCTTTCCAAACTCGACGAGGATAGAGATCGAGGGTGGTTGGAATGTTATGACCAGGTAAGGACAGCAGACATCATTCCGGCTGATTACATGCCCTTCCCGAAAAAGTGGAATAATAGCCGTTGTTGACACCCAATTTTGGCCCTCCTTTTTATTTAATTAATTTCACTATGCTTCTCAGTCGTGAAAATTCCCCGAAAATGAGTTTGGAATATTTTCGCCAATTATTACACTATTTTTCGAGATATATTTCGCTAAAATTAAGAACATTTTTTTTATTGCCTCTTAAAAATGACCAAACATCATATTTTATAATTTAAAAGGACTAAACATTTTTTTTTATATATAATTAAAATCATTCGAAAAAAAATATATATATAATAATAGTAATGTTGATATTCGTATATCAATATTGGCATTGGCATTTTTCCTTTAATCTTACTTATTACCGTATTAATCATCTTTTACTCTATTTTTAAACTAAATGCGTATATTAAGTTACTTGTATTATAATTTATATAGGTGTATATATTTTTGGGAACTAATTGGGACCAAGAAGCATATTTTAATTGATTGAAATAGAGGGGGATTAGAAATTAGGTCATCTATCCATAATATTGGGCCAATCCCCTTCTCCCCTTTCTACAAAATCTGTGGCCCAAAAAATTGTTCCACTAATCAGCAGCCCAATTCCTACCGCCCCAGCCCAACTCCCCGCTGACCCGACCCGGCCCAAACCACCTAAAAATCAAGCTAACCAAACTAATCCCTAACTCTTTCCTTTCCATCTCAACCAAACGACGCCTCCACCCACCCCACTCATCATCACGTCGCATCGCCGCCACCCCCCCTGTACCCGTCGGACCATCGGCAAAAGCCAATTTCGGCGTCGGTAACGCCGCCTCCCATCAACCCACGTCCTTTTTTCCCCTTTTTTCAACTAACAAAGCTTCAAAAAGCTCGTCCAAGTCAAAATCAACCCCCCCAAATCGAGAAGCACGCGAGGATCTTTGGGTTTCTAGGCGGATTTTCCAACAATCCATAGGATGAAGGCTCGTTCCAATCCGTTGGAGCCTAAAACCATGGGCAAAACCATTAGACTCGGCTCTTTCTCCTTCAAATCACCTCTGAAAAGGTGAGATTTTCCACCCCCTTTTTGTGATATTATTCATCAGAATCCTTTTCACCATCCCATCTCAGAAAACCGTCACTTTTTTCCCCTCTCTTGTTAAAGATTTGAATTCGGAATCTTTTTATTATTATTTCTTGAAGAAGCTGTTGAAAACCCCCTCAGCTTTGCCTATAAATATCAGCCTCTATCGGCTGTTGAGGGAAGTTAAACAATTTGAAAAAATCTGGATTTTCATAAGTTTCATGATAGTTAAAAAATCCTCCTTAAGTTCAAGAAGTCGAAAAGAAAAAAATCCCTTTATTTTTCACAAGCTTCCTCCTCATAAAATTCCTTTTGTTAAAAACTTGGATTCCGTGAAAAATCTTATTTTTTTACTCTGAGTTTTTGATTGTCGAAATCCGTTCTTTTAGTTCTCGGCCGAGGCAGGACCACTTCGAACGGATTCGGGGATTCGACAACCATAATAGCCTCAGTTCGCTGTCCCAAAGAAGAGAGCATTCTTGATCCAAAGCTTTGTTGGTGTTGCATATGTTTAATAGGTAATAGTTGCAAATGTTTAGATATCAAATCTTTCCTTCACGCATGTTTCCCCTGTGAAGAATATCCCAGTGAATGTCTACCTATGTGAGAGTATAAGTTTACCAACCTGCCATGCTTAAGAATATTCGCGTTAGTTAATAAATGTGCTCTAAAAAATATGTCTGGAACATCAATAAGCCAAACGACGTGCTAACATTTCTAAAATCTATGTTGAACGTCATGTAAACTAGGCTTAATCAGTCCGTTTATTATGCCCCGTTTGGAACTTCCCTATCAAATTTTTTCTTAGTTTACTTTGATGCCTGGTTTGCGACCTTAGAACGTGTGCTTACGAAGTCTTCATTGCCGAATGCTTTCTCTTAGTTGTGAATAGTGTTCAAAGTCTGGCAACATGAGCATGCCGATCATCTAAGCTATGGATTTATGTTTAGGAAAATTATCCTTTTTGAGGTTTAAAAGGTTACTGATTTAGATTAAAAGTTATCGTTTTTCGATTTAAAAAGTTATTATTTTTAAGGAAAACTTACTGTTTTGATATGAAAAGAAAGCTACTATTTTTTTTTTTTAACTAAAAGCTGCTGTTTTCGGGTTAAAAGTCACTGTTTTGATTGGAAAAAAAAAATTATTATTTTGGTTGAACCAAAAGGTTACTGTTTTCGATATATATATATATATATATATAGGTTAGTTTGTTAGAACATAAATATGAGACTTATGCTTAGTATCAGTGAGTTACTCAACCACGTTCTTCTGGTATGTTCAAAAAAAAAATGTGGTATAAGAAATCATTCCTTCTAACTATTCTTGTTTACTGTTTATAGCCACAACATAACTTAGGAGTAATAACGACTTAATGTGTCGACTATGGGAATAATCGTATTGCTAGTTTAAATTATGTTTTAATACCCTTATCGAATGATCTTATTGCAATTTTATTAAAAGAAATGACCTGCAGTGAGTCGAGATTAGGCTCTCTTGTCGGTCCACTTAGGAAATAACCATCCATGAATATATGAAACTGTCCGCTCGTGAATAAAATCTGAACATACTTGAATCCAGTGACTGCTTTTTCCTATTTATGGACATCCATGAAAGAGTAGTATGAAACAGTGTAAACATGTCGTTAATCATTGGCTAAGCGTCTCTCTTCTCTGCTCTATTATTTGCTCATTGTAACTTAGAAGCCATAAGAATGAAAAACGTTGTTATAATGGCCTGCTGGATTGCGTTTTTCAAATTAATGATATTTTAATTTGTTTATAAAAAGTATGTGCGTCGCTAGTGTGTAAGAGTTTACCTACATTCGCATAAGGTTAACATAAGTTGTGAATAATCCTTCAATAGTTTGTTCGAGATCAAGATGGTGCATTTAGAAACCACGGCTGTAGGAATGGTATTTCTTGTCAATTGTTAAAAGTTATTTGGTTCAGTTTTTGGTCTTTTGTATTATGCTTCAGTATATACTATACCTAAGAGGATTTTACTTGGGGATTGAAGAATGGCTAAAGCTTTCATCTTTAAAGTACCTCTTTGTTAAAACTCTATCTTTAGTCTAATTGAAGATTGTTTTGAAGTTTGTGTTTTCTCTTAAAGTAGCTAGCCTTTGGGAGGCAGTAGCATATTTGAATGGGACTATTTGTTTCTCTTGAAATAGTAACACTTGAGGCAAGCGAATTACCATATGTGTGTTGAGTCAAAACCTTATTGGATTAACTGAACTTATTTTTGGATTAGCGCATTCATGTTTCCACAAAAAAAAAAAAATATATATATATATATATTTATAGTTTGGTTGCTGGTGTACTTCCCTTTTGATCAGATTGTTGATACTTAAAAAAAAACATGAATTCGTTGCTCCCTTTAGAGCTTGAAGGGCTTGATTTTTCTCAGATTTGGGAAAATTAAACTTGCATAAAAAAGGGAGTGGGACTGCTATATTCAAGTTCGGGTGCAATTTATATTCTGACTTATTTCTCCTTATTTGAACCTAGAGAGAATATGTTAAGTATCTCCGGATATATGTTGTTTGGGAATAAGCCAATATGATGTTTTGAAGTTTGAGTAAGCTTTAGTTTAATCAAAAGTTCTTGTTGTACATTTAGCTTGAAGCGTTTGGTCGTTTGAGTAGCAATTGGGACTACAATGATCTTCTTTTAAACTGATCGTGGTGTTGTGTCCTGAGAATGTGACATGTGAAAATCTGTCTTACATGTGATTCTTTTATCTGGCTTTATTAATTAAAGTTATATAAATTTCTTTCTCCTTTTTGATAATAGTTTCTAATCCTTCTCTTTATTTGCTTCTTTTTTTTTTCATGAGCACCCTTGGGAGCACTTGGGGTTATGACAACTCCGGATTCTGCCCATACCAGAGAGTAGCCAGCAACAGATTTATTTGCTCGTGTCTAGACTTCCATAACCTTCGTCTCGAGTCCCCGCCCCTCTTCTTCTCTTAAGAATTTTATGCCTTTTGTACTACTATATGATATTTGCACCCTTTGACAAACATTTTTTTTATGGGTTTGTATTGATAAGATTTTATTTCTCGCTTGTTTGTGAATCCGTGAATGGCTAAGTTTTGTCATTGGCCGCTTTTCTTTAGATATAGATCTTGATTTAAGGATAGCTTAGGATGAAGAAATGATAAACGTTTCTTCAACTTTGCATATTTCACAGGTTATAAACATTTTCTAGCTGGTAGAGAAGGCCGAATTTTTTTTTTCCCCTTTTTTTTTAGTTAATTAACGTTCCCCTTTTTAAATCCATTTTAACAAAATGAGCAATTTAAATAGGGTTTTAAAAGGGACAAGATGCGTATTTTATGGGTAATAATTTTCTATTTCATGCTAGTATATTGGACAGGTTAGGCTCATTAAGTTTGACTAAGGAAATTATATTAGGGCCCGAGTGTAGTGGCTCAAAGCTATTTTACGAGAGCTACAAGGTATATACTCTATTCTTTATATACATATGCACACAATCTTACTCTTTTATTAAATCATCCAATCATCGTTACACTATGAGTGTACCTATATCTATCACGATACTTATACATATTATTATATTTTTCATGGATATTTCTAAAAGTATACCTATTTATACTATTTTACATATGATAGACATGTTCCATGTATATGTTATTTTCTTATAAATAATAGATACTTTTATACCCTACGTTATATATTTTGCCCTTAAATACAATAAGTATTTACACCTGAATCTTCAAAAATACACATGTGCTTTTTTGTAAATAATATACATCCCTAGTGCATAGAATTTTACAACTCGCATTAATTACTTCCCTTCACAATGAGTACGCCTACATACTATATTTTAACACACATATTATTTTATCTCCGTTAATTCCCTTGGTTATCTTTACGTTATAGGCATCTATATAGTACTATCATGTCTTCGATGACTACTTTTAGTTGCCCATGATATACATATCGCACGTATACGTTATTTTCTTAAATATATATATATATATATATATATATATATATATATATATATATATATATATATATATATATATATATATAAAAATAATAATAAGAAGAAAAAAATAATATATATATCTGCTTCTATATTATACATACTGTTCCTGTATAAAAATAATTATCATACATATTTTCCTCACGCACACATTAGCATTAACTACTTCCTCTATAAAATATACATTCGCTCGCATAGTCACAATTACTTTAAAACCCCTTTTATATATATATACAAATAATTTCGAGAGAGTAGTTCCTTTCTCGTAATTCTTAAATAGGTGATAATAAATAAGAAATAATAACCCCCCTCTAGTATTAATTAAACTAAGTTTAAAGACCGTCCCTGGATAGGCTCTGAGGGATGCCTAACACCTTCCCCCTCGGGGTAAATAAAACCCTTACCTAGAATCTCACAGGTTTCAAAGACTCAAAAAATGGAGTTTACTTTTTTTTTTTTACGAATGGTTTCCTAATATTCCCTAAAATTAGGTGGCGACTCTGAAAAATTTACAAAACCAGAGGAAACATAGTCATAAGTTGTGAACTAGTTTTAATCCGTTAAAAATAGGGCACGACAAATACCGTAAGTTCCTAATTGTCTTTCCTCTACACTTCGTTCAAATTTGCTCCCTCATATATATATATATTTTATTTTTTATTTTTATTTTTTTCTTAAAATTTTTGACTTTGTTCGATATCTCAGCCGAGGTATGGATACCTGACGCTGTCCGGAGCTTTATCGAGTGGGTCGAGGCAGTCATCAGCCAATACCTTCACGGTGAACGGACATGGGCTGACTCCCCCGTGGCCGTGGGTTGCCCAAAATCATGGTAATCTTCCCTTGATTCATATTTATTGGTCCTCCCGTTTTGCTTTTTCTTTCTATAACTCTTTTGGTATTCGAGCTTGCCCAAGGAGCTCGCGGAGCCACGACCCGAACCAACGGCCGAGCACTCGCCGCACCGAGCTTTCCGAATTTGATACTACAGATCATCCCGACTATTGCCGCACAAAAAAAGATAAAAAGAAAACCCTCGGCCAAAGGGAAGAAATAAAAGAAAAGGTCGAGGACCGATGTTCAGGCCCTGAGGGATGAATTCGAGCCCGATATTATTATTCGAAGGGTTAGTGCGGGCCCCTTCGTCGCCTCTGTTCCCGAGGAAGAAACTACTATTCCGCCCTCATCTACAGCTAAGGGAAGAACTGTCATTCCGACCCCGAACACAGGTGGGGAAGACGAAGTTATTTTTTGATTCCTCTAAGGTCCATTGAATTTATCGACATTTCAGGTGATGCCTCGCCCGAAGCGGCACCTTTGGTGAAGAGACCTAGAAGATCTGGTCCGTTATCGGACACCGAGGCTGAACAAAGGGCTGAATCAGCCTCGGACAACTAGGTTATAATGGCTACCGGCCCGTTGTAAGACGATCAAGCTACCGCGTCCGAGGTACCTCGCCGGCTATCGGGGTTGCCGGAGCCGTTTCGGTTTTCTCCCGCTCTGTGAGGATACGATAACCTTGATGACATGTTCTCGGATATCCTCACGTAACCCGGGTGCCCGTCGGTTTGGCCATCTTCCCATTCCTCGGGCCACAAGGGCGGCTAGCCGGTCCACTGAAACTGGTGCGAGGAACAACCTTGTAGGTATTTTCCCAGCCCCAGTGTAAAGCCGAGGAGGAACAACCTTGTAGGTATTTTCCCAGCCCCTGTGGGGGTTTCAAGTTATCTAAGGCCTCTTATTTCAAATTCTGACAAGGAAAAAATTGTCGGGGTTCCTTGGCAGTGCCTTATAAACGAGGGCATGCATGCAAAGTAACCGGCGGGTAAGCATCGTACTCGGCTATTTCCCCGTATTAATGTGCAATTCTCTACTCTTGTTAATCGATTTCCTAACTTGGTTTGCTTAACGTGCGAGTGTTGTGCTCGTTAATGAAGGCTTTATCCGGCCCAACACGAGGTTGATGACCAAAGGCCCGAGCTTGGATGCTCGCGTGGGCGGGAAACGAGAAGTTCAAACTCCTCCCCGCGGGAGAAAGCCGGTGAGCACCGCGGTCCCCACTCGACCGCGAGGAGCGAGCAGGCGGCGCGCCGATAACCTCCGATTGAAGGCTGGACTTGATGATGCGGTTGAAAAGAACCGGCTTCGGAACAGGATACATGAACCTTGGCCAAGATAATGCCAATTTTGCTACGAGTCGTGGCGAATTTGAGGCTACTATCGCCCAGCTTCGAGGTGAGCTTAACTCACTCAAGGCCGATGCCGAAAAGGCGGCAGAAAAATCTCATCAACTCGAAACAGAGAGAGCCGCCGAGAGGGAGAAGCTGAGGGTATTTGAGAAGAAAGCCAAGGCTCAAGCTCGGATCAGTGATGATCTCAAGAGCAAGCTCGAGGAGGCTACTGCGGCTAATGATCTACTTCAGACCGAGTTTTAATCGGTCAATCTAGTTCGAATCGCTCTTCTTGAAATGAAGTCCGAGCTAAAGGCTAGATTGAAAAAAGGCGAGGCCGAGCTAGAAGAATTCTAAAGACACGGAGATCTATAGAGGCTCATTCTACGATCGAGAGTATGAACAAAGTGAAAATCCCATAGGGCTACCCTTGAACGGAGTTGAAAAGGAGTTCGTGACCCTCAGGGCCGGATACTCGAAACCAAAGAAATCGAGGACAGTGGCCAAGAAAGCCCTTGATCCGATTCTCAGACTCCGAGCAAAACGGTTTTCGCGAACTCCGTTCCCAACCATTACACAGTAGATTAAGGCCTGTATGAGCCTTCATTTTGTTTTTGTTTTTGACTTGTATGAAAAGTCAAAGTGTAAAGCCTTAGTTTATATATGAAATGCATATTTCCCTTTTGGCTGTTGTTTTCTTCATTCTTTTATCTGAATGTATGTTATGACATTTGCCTTAAACGTTTGTTTCGTAAGGAATAATCAAGGTTCGGAGCTACCTCTTCTGTCCGAATTGCGCCTATCTTAACTCATTGAGTATCGGCTTTTACTTCGTTCGGTAGGTTTTTAACCGAGGATTTTATCGATTTTATCAAATGGTTTGCCCTTGGGGCTTATTTATGCTTCGTGAATTCAGACGTCTCCGAATCATGTTAGGCATTTTGGGTCGAGGTTTTAAATTGTTTAAACCTTTTCCGACCGTTTACTTATAATAGATTAGGTTCGGATACCTGAATCCGTGCCTTCTGTCAATTTTTTTTAAGACGGCAGTCCCCATTCGAGGGTGTTAAAAGATTTTGGGCTCGGTTAAACGTGACCTTATTGCCTTTGCCGAATTTCAACAATAGTCCCCGGTATAGGGTATTTAATAAAAAGGTGTGTCCGAGACGTATTTTTTCATAATGCTTCTCTATATTGCAAGTGTTTGTATGTACATCATATAAGTATTTCACCCATTTCCTTCTGTTTTTGCAGTAGCAAATACTAGCTGGACACGATTCGTTTTGATCGTTTGGTCCTTACACTGAAACCTAACACAGAAGGTTCGGGTTTACACAGAAATAAGAAGCATAAATTTCGAAAATCGTTCCGGAGTAGGTTTTGTTCCTTCGTTTCTTCATTTGCCTCGGTGTGCTGAACCATTCTAGCCCTGATGTGGGTATGGTAGTCCCCTAGTGTTTATCCGAGAAGTATGATCGGGAAAACACTATTGAGTCCTCCGTGAAGGGCAGTCCTTCCGCTTTTGGGTATTTTGCCTTGTTTTCATAAACTAACACGTTGTACTTGTTGTCTCGTTAAAAACCTTGTCGGAAAACTCTTCTCGGGACAAAACCGAACTAAGGAAAAGAGTGCAACACGTGTTTTCAGACCTAATTCTACACCCTCGGGGTTTATCTCAATATTACCTATACAAAAAAGGATAGGTTAATAAAAGATGATAACAAGAGACGACGGCCCATACCTCAGCAATAGTATTTCTTCAAATGAGCCACATTCCAGTTATTGCGCAGCCGTTGCCCATCCACGAATTCCAGCTGATACGATCCTTTGCTAGTTAATCCGGTTATCTTGTACGGGCCTTCCCAGTTCGGACCCAACTTTCCATCATCGGGGTTCTTAGTGTTCAAAGTAATTTTTCGAAGTACCAAGTCTCCAGTTTGGAAATGTCGGAGATTAGCCCTCCGGCTGTAATACCTCTCCATTCGTTATTTTTGAGCTGCAAAACGGACCAGCGCATTTTCGCGTAGTTCGTCCGCCAGGTCAAGTTTTACGGCCAGAGCCTCCTCGTTTAATTCGTCGGTGACATGTTGGAACCGGAAGCTCGGCTCACCAACTTCGACGGGAATTGTAGCCGCCCCGTAGACCAACGAGAAACGTGTCTCTCCGTGCTCGATTTTGACGTCGTTCGTAAGCCTCACAATACCTTCAAGCACTTCCTCCATTTATGTTTCGATATTTCAAGTCTTTTCCTTAGATTTTGAATTATTGTTTTGTTCGTGGATTCCGCTTGCCCGTTTGCACTTGGGTGATACGGAGTCGATACTATCTTCTTGATTTTCAACCCCTCGAGGAAGTTATTGACCTTGTTGCCAATGAATTGAGGGCCGTTATCACATGTTATTTCAGTCGGGATAACGAAACGACATATAATATGGTCCCATATGAAGTCAATAACCTCCTTTTCTCTAATCCTTTCGAAAGCCTGCGCTTCAACCCATTTTGAGAAGTAGTCAGTCATAAACAGAATGAAACGAGCCTTACCAGGTGCCCATGGTAGTGGACCAACGATGTCCATCCCCCACTTCATGAACGGCCAAGGGAATGTCACCGGGTGCAGCAACTCCCCGGGTTGATAAATCATCGGGGCGTGCCTTTGACACCCATCACATTTCGAAACAAAGTTTTTCTCATCGTCCTCTATCGGGTTCCAGTAATAACCGGCTCTGATAATTTTTTGAACCAAGGCTTTCGCACCGAAGTGATTACCGCAGGTACCCTCGTGGATTTCTCTCATCACATAATCTGTTTCTCCGGGGCCCAAACATTTGGCAAGAGGTCCGAAATAAGACCGTCGATATAATTGGCCATCTAACAAGCAGAACCTAGATGCTTTGTTCTGGAGTGATCGTGATTCTTTAGGGTCGCTCGGGAGCTTCCCACTTTGCAAGTAGTCGATGTATCTATTGCGCCAATCCCAAGTTAGACCCATTGTGTTTATCTCGGCCTGCCCGTTTTCTACCGCCGAATTCATCAATTGCACTACGATAATCGGGGTTGAATTCCTCTCGCCGATCGAAGAGCCCAAATTGGCGAACGCGTCGGCTTCGTTGCTCGCTCCTCGGGTACATACATGATCCATTCTTTGAACCGGTGTAGTATCACCTGAGTTTTCTCTAAGTATCTTTGCATTCACTCATCCTTGACCTCGAAGACGCTATTCACCTGGTTCATGACCAAGAGAGAGTCGCATTTTGCTTCGATTGTTTCGGCTCCAGACTCCGAGCCAATTCCAAATCTGCAATCATAGCCTCATACTCGGCTTCATTGTTAGTCAATTTTATAGTCCTAATCGATTGTCTAACGAGATCATCGGCGGGGGTCTTAAGAACAATGCCTAACCCGGAACCTTTTAGGTTCGATGCCCCGTCTGTATGTAGGGACCAGATACACAAGCCTTTCCCGAGGTTAAAAAAAGCCCTTTCTCTACCTCGGGAATCATGGCAGGGGTAAAGTCTGCCACAAAATCAGCTAAGATTTGATAGCTTATTTAGGCTTATACTCGATATCATACCCGCTAATCTCTATGACCCATTTGGTCAGTCTACCTGATAACTCCGGTTTATGCATGACATTTTGTAGCGGTTAAGTAGTTACTACACATATCGGATGGCATTGAAAATAAGGTTTTAGCTTTCTTGATGCACTTACCAATGCCAAGGCCAACTTTTCGAGGTGTGGATAACGAGTCTCCGCATCTCCTAAAGTCCTACTCACATAATAGATTGGGAATTGCGTACCTGCTTCTTCTCGGATCAAAACACCGCTTACCGCTACCTCGGACACGGTAAGGTATAGGTATAACTGTTCGTCTGCCTTCGGTGTGTCCAGCAGGGGCGGGCTCGATAAGTACCTTTTCAATTCCTGCAAAGCCTTTTGACATTACGGTGTCCAGATAAAGTCATTCTTCTTTCTTAGTAGTGCGAAAAAATGGTGACTTTAATCACACTTAAATGAAACGGCTTGTCGTTTATCCTTCCAGTGAGCCTCTATACGGCCTTGACATTGTTCACCACCTCAATATCCTCAATGGCTTTGATCTTATCCGGGTTGATTTCAATTCTCCGATTCGACACCATGAAGCCCAAAAATTTGCCCGATCGGACACCGAAGGCACACTTCTCTGGGCTCAGCTTCATGTTGTATTTGCGAAGTACATCGAAGGTATCCTGCAAATGTTTTAAATGGTCCTCTGTTTCCAGAGACTTGACTAGCATGTCATCAATATAAACTTCCATTGTTTTCCCTATCTGTTCTTCGAATATTCCGTTAACTAGGCGTTGGTAAGTTGCTCCGGCATTTTTTAATCTGAATGGCATGACATTATAACAGTAAGTCCCGTATCGGGTAACAAAGAAGGTTTTCTCTTGATCCTCCGGGTGCATCCGGATCTGATTATACCCCGAGTAAGTATCGAGAAAACTTAACATCTCATGTCCGACCGTCGAGTCGATCATTCGATCGATATGAGGCATCGGGAACGAATCCTTCGGCCATGCTTTGTTCAAATCTTTATAATCAATGCACATTCTAAACTTATTACTTTTCTTTGGTACCACAACTACATTAGCCAGCCGATCCGGTATTTTACCTCCTTGACAGCCTATTTTTAAAAGCTTTGTTACATCATCTTTTACGAAGGCATGTTTTGACTCGGCCATTGGTCTCCTTTTCTGCTTCACTGGGGCGAATTTCCTATCGAGGCTGAGCTTGTGAGTTGTGACTTCTGGTGGTACACCTGTCATGTCTATATGGGACCACGCAAAACAATCGGCATTAACTTGAAGAAATTTGATTAACTTGTTCCTGAGCTCGAGGTTAATCCGTGCCTAGGTATACCTTTCTATCCCAGATGTACGAACAAGATGATCTCGCTCCAGCCTCCTCCACAAGAGATTTGGTTGCATCCGAATCATCCGGTAATACAAACGACCTAGGCACGCCAAAATCGTCCTCTTCACCAGCCGGGTTTGCTTCCTTCTGCTCCGCTTTCGAACCCGTATTCTTTAATTGCTATTTGGTGTCCTTGCCTTCGATTGATTCATCATCTCTTTGATCCGGTTTCTTTGGAAAGAGGGGTGTTTCCGCTACCGCGAACATTTCCTCATCGCGGGTACTGTTCGCCTCGAATAGTTTTTATCCCTTCCGGGGTTGGAAACTTTAGCAACTGATGTAGTGTCGATGGTACTGCTCTCATTCTATGAATCCATGGTCTGCCGAGTAAAGCATTATACTTTATATCTCCCTCGATGACGTAGAACACCGTCTGCTGTATGGTGCCGTCAATGTTGACCGGCAAAGAAATTTTGCCCTTCATAGTCTCAATTGCCATATTGAAGCCGGCCGAGTACCCGGCTACCGAGATAATCTAATCCGGAACTCAATTGCTCCACCACTCTCTATCGATAATATTGGGTCGAACTTCCCCGGGTCAATCAAAATACTTTTAACTCGTGATTTAAAAATAAGGATAGAAATTACCAATGCATCATTGTGCGGTTGAATGATGCCTTCTGCATCCTCGTTACCGAAGGAGATGGAGCCCCGGCACGTAGTCCCGGGTTCGCTTTCTCGCACACCGAGACCTTTGTTCTTTTTTTATCACCCGTCCTCGTGGTTCATCCGTTCCGCCTATTATCATATTGATTACATGTTGGGGTTCTACCGGCTCTGCTCGTTTGTGACTCTCCCTTTCTTTGTAGTGGTTTTTAGCTCGTTCACTCAGAAATTCTCGATGGTGGCCATTTTTCAATAAACGAGCCACCTCTTCCCTTAATTGATCGCAATCTTGCCTGTGCCCATGGGTCTCATGATACTCACACACCACGTTCGGTGTCCCGTTGACCCCGGTCGGATCTTAATGGCCTTGGCCATCTAGCCTCCGTGATACGACCGATGGCGAGACCGGTCCGAGGTATTGATGTTGAAATTTGTATTCCGATATCCTCGATATGTCTTTATTGCTAGCCGAACTCCCGCATCACTTCTAAACGACGGCCTTCGACCGGTTGACGGGCGTTCGCCTCGTTTATCGCCCCTACTAGAGAAGTGATTGGGGCCGATCCTCGATTTTTCCGACCTGAAGCTCGATTTTTCCGACTGAGAGTACGGTCGGTATCCTTCCCTCGATGGCCTTGTCTTCGGTTCGTAATTTTTTCTCGACCTCTCAGAGCTTTTGCTCATATTTATAGGTCCCGGGGGAAGTTCGAGCTGGTCATCCTCTACTCGAATCTTAGATTTGTACCTGTTATGGACATCTGCCCAGGTTACAGCCTCGTACTCTAACAAGTTCTCCTTCAGTTTGAATGAAGCAGTATAGCTCCGAGAATTAAGCCCTTGGTGAAAGCTTGCGCTGCCCATTCTTCCGGAACCGGAGGGAGCTCCATCCGTTCCCTTTGAAAGCGATTCACAAATTCTCGTTTTTGGCCCCAGCATGGGCCTTGATGAACGCCTCTGCGAGCATTTCGAAAGAAGTGATGGAATGCTTAGGTAGATGGTCATACCAAGTCAATGCTCCTTTCGAGAATGTTTCTCCAAAATTTTTTCAACAACACGGACTCAATTTCATCCTCTTCGACATTATTGCCTCTTTATGGCACAGGTGTACGAAGTCACATGTTCCTACGGGTTCGTTGTACTATCGTATTTTGGAATATCCGGCATCTTGAACCTTTTCGGGATTAGCTTCGGAGCCACACTCGGAGGGAAAGGCCTTTGAATGTACCTTTTCGAATCCGCCCTTTCGGAATCCAGGAGCTCCCCGGATCCGATCCACCCGAGAGTTATACGTTTCCACCCTTTCTCCGTTGAATCGACCGTTTTGCCAAGGTCTCGAGCATCTTCGAACTTTGGTAGACGAACCGCTCCGATCCATTGCTCTAAACTATCCGTCTTTCGTCCCTCCTCGGTTCGGTGACCCTTTTGACCTTACCGTAGCCGCCTTGTCATTTTTGCTCGGGGCCGAGCTATAACAATCCCCTGTTCGGCTATGGCAGTCCCCTGTTCCCGCAACATTTCAAGTATTAAACGTATGTTAATCTCATCCGGAGTATCCGCCGTTTTCCGACCTTGAGCCCGGGACAAAGTAATTGAGTTATGAGTATTCAAGGGATCGGTGGCCGGCAAGGCGGCATTCTCTCGATTCACGGTATTCTCGTCGGTTGAGGCCTTTCTAGCCGAGTCGACGACTTTGGTCGACCGGATGCGTAGGTAGGTTTCGTAACCCGCCGTTGTTCTCGTTTTCATCCACTATCTCGTTGTTGTTCACATGGCCTGAGTGTCCGCTGCTTGCCATTTTGTCCGTTTTTTGTGAATATTTGCAGATTCTTCAACCAACAGGTGAAAGAAGGAAGCAGCAAAGATTGAAAAATCACTATTATCCTAGCCCCACGGTGGGCGCCAAACTGTTTACACCGGATTTCGGTAACAATTAAATTTGTAAGTGAGGTATAGGATATGTGGATGAACTTTAATCTATTAGGTTAGTGTGAAATGCCAATGGATTTGTCTATAGCTATATTTATATGAATAGGTGCTTGCGATATATAGACGTATATATACGTATGATGGTGATTGATTTATACCAAATATATTAAGTAATATTGAAAGGGTAAGCAAACTAATGATGAACACCAGGAGATCCGGACCAATATCCTTTAGGTGGGAGCTTTATATATTTGACTATTACAATGTTGAGCTATCAAAAAGAAGCTAACCTCCAAAAAAGGGGAAGAATGTCCTCTATTTATAGGTATGCCTTATGGGCCATGAATACAATACAAAAGCCTTTATGAATAAAGAAACCCTAAAAAAGATAAGGTATGACCGTACGGTCTGACACCCATACGATCGTTAGTACAAATGGCAGAACGGTTTCCCGACGCGTGGCAATCTCACAACCGGCTATCCGGACCAACGAACACGTTGATTTGGGTTCGGCGTATCCGGACCAACGGACACG
The DNA here is from genome assembly GCF_029784015.1 of Lycium ferocissimum. NCBI lineage: Eukaryota > Viridiplantae > Streptophyta > Magnoliopsida > Solanales > Solanaceae > Lycium > Lycium ferocissimum. The sequence goes on along the minus strand of NC_081348.1, from coordinate 58,636,930 downwards.
TTTTTTCTTGTCTCAGGTCAATTACATCCGGTACGATACCCCGGTGTGAAGAAATGATCGAACATGCTCGTGCTCATTTGAACTTATCCTCATTTCACCGGTCACACATTGACCTGGTTTTTACTGTATACAATAGTATCTTTTTATGCAGTTCAAAATATGTAATTTGGTTTCATAAATTAATGTGACGAATCTTAGTCCAAATTCTCACTAGAAATTTAATAGTTTGACCTTCCTATTAGGATTCCTACAACACAAAACGAAAAAAATGTAATGCTACTTAATCTTAGTTAATTAACACTTGATTTGCAACCAATAGCCCAATTAATTCAAATTAACGTTATTCTAATATTTCTTGAAAAAAGTTTTAGTCGCACCCCGTACAATGTATTAGGTTGACGTTGAAGTTAGGTTGGATGAGGGTAGGAATTTTGTAGGTAAATTTATCATAGGAGAAAGTCCGCGAAAGGCCCAACCCAACCCTTCATTTAAGTAGGTTAAAATTTAGGATTTCTTTGGCCCATATAGTGAGGCTCGAAAATACGCCTATCTTGGCCGCCCGTATCTCGAGGGGGTCGGGCCGAGGCCGCCCCCGAGGCCGAAAAGAATAATAAATTAATTAATTTTTTAAAAAATATAAGTAAATTAAACAAAAAGATAAAAAGTAATGATAAAAGGAATGTACTTACTACTAAGTAGTAAATTAGAAACTAGAGTAATACTTTTAGTCTTAGAATTTATATTATGTTTAATTTCTTTTGAACGTGATCTGAATTAGTGATCAAAAATAATAATTTATATTGTTCTCTTAATTTTTTTTCTTCTATGATATGAATTTTAAAGAATGGTGTGGTAGAAGATTCTATTTCATAAAGTTTCATGTTCAAATTGTACCAAAAATCACTTAGAAAATCTATTTTGAAAGACGAAAAAACTTAAAAGGTCGGCCGTCCTAACCAACCCGCTTAGTACTGGTTGGCTCGCCATTTTGCGAATACTTCAATTAAAAAGTGGCCAGCCCATCTTACCCATTTAATTCTTCGGCCCTTTAGAATTTCAGGTTGGGTGGGCCACCCCATATATTGACACCTCTGTTGCAGTGGTGACGGATGAGATGTTCGGCCGAAGTTGGCGAGGTGAGATGGGTAGTCAATAAATTGGCTTTTTTTTGCACGGATTGGCCTTCATTCGGGGTGGTTTTTAATTTTTTGTCCTTCAATTGATAGTACTTTACGTTTCTGTTTGCCTATCACCCCCCCCCCCCCCGAGGTTGTGGGTTCAAACCCCCACCTTAGTAAAAAAAAAATCGCAAGGCAGAATTTTACAAATACCCCATGTAAGGCAAAATTGGGCCTTAAGGCAGAATTTTGAAAATTTCTGGCGAAATTACACGAGGGCAAAAAGTTAAAGACCACCATTTTGAGGGGCAAAATTGAAGACCGCCAATAAGGACAATCCCGCAAATGCCAAATTGGTAAAAGACGGGCTGAAGTTAGCTCAAGTAAGCTTTGCTAAGATGGACTGGATCAAGATGGATTAAACAACAACTTTTTGCGCGGATTGTCCTTCATACGGACTGGTCTTTAATTTTTGTCCCTCAAATCGCTGGTCTTTAATTTTTTTCGATGTCGAGATATTTTCAGCAATTTTTTTTTTTTACTTAAAGTGCCGACGGACAAAAATTAAGGATCAACGATTTGAAGGGCAAAAAGTAAAGACCGCCCAAAGATAAAGGGCATTCATAAGAATTTCCCGTTAGATAATGGGCAATTTGGACGATTGCCCTTATTCGGGGTGGTCCTTAATTTGTGCCCTATTGGTCTTTAATTTTTTGCCTTTCGTCTACAAACTCATGGGTTTCGGGTTCGAATCCCCGCTAGTCAAAAATTAAAAAAAAAATAAAAAAATCGCAAGGCAGAATTTGTCTGCAAAACTCTTCCTTAAGGCAGAGTTTGCTACCTTATAACGAAGAGTTTACCTTAAGGTTAAGGCAGAGTTTAAATCCAAAAATCTGCCTTGCGAATCAAAAATTCTGTCTTACGATTTTTTTTTTTTAATTTTTTACCGAGCCGGGGTTCGAAGCCGGAACCCATTAGGGGAAGGGCAAAATTAAAGATCAACAATTTGAGGGACAAAAATTAAAGACCGGTGCCTTTAAAGGGAAATCCGCGCAAAAAATGTTAAACAATAGGTCACAACCCAATCCGTCAAATTTGACCTAACTTCTTTTTTTTTTTTTTGGAGATAACAATAAACATTTTCAACCAAATATTCTCAAAAAAATTTCCGTACATATTACAAAAAGTTATAGGGTGTGTTCGGTATGGAGGAAAATATTCTCTTTTCCAATTTTACCATGTTTGGTTGGTCAAAAATTTTGGAAAACATTTCTTTAGGAAAACGGGATTACATCGAAAAAATGGGAAAATGACTTCCCTAATAAAAAGTAGGAAAACAAGTCTATAAGTGCATTCTACCAACCAACCAACCTACCCCCCAACCACTCCGACCACCCCACCCCTTCCCCCACACCTACCCCACTCCCAACCCCCTCCCAAAATAAAAATAATTTTGTTTTTAAAAAAAAGTTTTGATTTTTTTTTTTGTTTTTTGCACCACCCACCCCACTCCTGCCCCACCCCCACGTCCAACACCATCCTCCCCCCCACACCCCACCCCCTCAAAAAAATTAATTTTGTTTTGAAAAAAAAGTTTTAATTTTTTTTTTAATGTTTTTGCACCACCCCACCACCCCCCCCTCCAAAAAAAAAAAATTAATTTTGTTTTGAAAACAAAAATTTGATTTTTTTTTATTTTTTGCACCACCCCCCCCCCCCCCCAAAAAAAAAAAATTAATTTATTTTGAAAAAGAAGTTTTGAATTTTTTTTTTTTTTTTGGTTTTTTGCCCCACCCCCACCCCCCTTTCCCGACACCCCACCACCCCCTCCAAAAAAAATTGAGGGTGGGGGGGGGGTTAGGGGTGGGTGGTTGTGGGGGTTGGTGTGGTATAGGTCCACACCGGGGGGGCGGGGGATGTGGTGGTTTAGAAAATCCAGAAAAAAGTTAAATACTTCAAAAAAAAAATGGGGGTGGGGGTGGGTTAGGGTGGAGTTGTGGGGCTTGGGTGGGTATTTTCCTTAAAATATTTTCTTCCAACCAAACGAACATGAGAAAATAAGTAAGAAATTCACTTATTTTCCGCTAAACGAACGTGAGAAAATAAGTAAGAAATTCACTTATTTTCCGCTACCCAAACGAACATGAGAAAATAACTAGAAATTCACTTATTTTTCAAGAATACATTTTCCTGAAAAACATTTTCCTTCATACCGAGCACACCCATAATTTTACAAACAAGTCCTTTGAGTCAAGTTATTAAGCATAAAGCTTCGAAGAATCTTTCTTTTAACGGTTAAAGCTTAAATATGCCCCTAACGTTTGCGAAATTGCACACATTTGCCCTTCGTTAAAAGGTTGGTGCAAAGATGCCCCTAACGTTTTTTTTTTTGGCTCTATATACCCTTGAGTTAACGGAAAATACTGGAGGGCATATTTGTTCAGTTTCGCATAGTATAGGGGCATATTTGAGCCTTTGAAATTCCTGAATATTATGGCACAAAATATCATTGCACTCCAAAATATAAAAAAAACATTTGTAATTACAATCCATCCACCATTGAATTACATCAAAATTATACAACTAAAAGAGCAGATGCAATTAATACCAACTTTTAAAGACTATTTTCACAAACAAGAGCACCATTTCCCCTTTTCAAAAGATTTTTTTTACTAACGATAATACCATTTTTATTTTTTAATTTGTTGATGATCTGGATAGTTCTTTACGGATATTTTTCGTCTTCTCGGTCCCAGTATCTACACGATAATGGATGCAACTATTATTAGCAATAAAACATAAACATAAAAAGGAGATAACTTACATTAGATTTATGACACATGTTATTAATTCTACTATTCATTAATTATACATGATTAATTCTACTATTCTATTATTATTAATCATGGATATTCATTAATCATGTATATTCTACTATTCTATTATTATTAATTCTATTAATCTCATGGATATTCATTAATCATACATGAATTTACTATTCATTAATCATACATTAATTCTACTATTCATTAATTATACATGATTAATAGAATTAGTAATAATAGAATAGTAGAATATACATGGTTAATGAATATCCATGATTAATAATAATAGAATAGTAGAATTAATCATGTATAATTAATGAATAGTAGAATTAATAACATGTGTCATAAGTCTAATGTAAGTTATCTCCTTTTTTATGTTTTATTGCGGCAATTGTTGCATCCATTATCGTGTAGATATTGGGACCGAAGGCGAAAATATCGAGTTAACTATCATCATCAACAAATTGAAAAATAAAAATGTTATTATCATTAAAAAAAATCTTTTTTGAAAAAGGAAAATAATGCTGTATTTGTGAAAGCGATCTTTAAAAGATGGTATTAATTGCATCTGCTTCTTTAGTTGTATAATTTTGATGTAATTCAATGTGGATGAATTACAAATGTTTTTTTATGTTTTTAATGATGATATTTTGTGCCATATATTTAAATTTCAAAAGGCGCCAATATGCCCCTATACTATCGAAGCTGAACAAATACCCCTCCAATATTTTCCGTTAACTCAAGGGCATACATAGCAAAAAAGCGTTAGAAACATCTTTGCACTAACCTTTTAACGACGGCAACAAATGTGTACAATTCTCGCAAAGCGTTTAAATTTAATATTTGCCTTCTTTTAATTTAGGTGGAAAATTACTTTAAAAAAAAAAAAAAAGCTTTGGAGGTTAAGCTTGTGCTATTTACCATCCACGTAATTTCATGAATTACAATAACTCTCTTATTTTAACTTGTTCATAATAAATTTTTTGTTTTTTTCCATGATGTAAATGCACTCGATTTGGATCCAAACGTCAATCAATGCAAAAACAATTAATAACATCAATTTTTATACTCTTTCCGTCCCAATTTATTTGACACTTTTCGTTTTTTGAGATTCAAACTTTCTTAATTTGATCGTGTGTTTGACCATAGAATCTTTAAATTTTTCGAAATAAAATTTATATACTTGGAAATTACGTAAAAGGTACTATAAGGACCCATAATTAATAATTTAAAATATTTAAAAAACATGAAAAAATTATGATCGAAAAAAAACGAGCATTTATTTCTTGAAAAGAGAAAAATGTCAAATAAATTGGGACGGAGGGAGTAACAAATATGAGCTACCCATCTGAAAATTTAAAAAAAAAAAAAAAAAAAACGAAAGAAACAAAAAAGAAGAAGCTGCCAATATAATTAAGTGCATAGAGTTTAATAGCAAAATTAAGAAGAAGAAGAAGAAGAAGCCATTACAGTTCAAGTGCTAAATCAATTCAATAGCAAAAAATTGCATTTGATTGGTTTACCATTTACTGGATTTGATTTAATATTTTACAGAACTGTTGTTGTTCAAAGATGCAGGAGAAATAAAAAATTTGGATTTGACTAAACTGTTTTTGTTCAAAGATTAATAGTTTGATTTGATTAGTTTAGCATTAATTGTTGTTGAAGCTATTTTCTCTCGTTCAAACTTTGATCACGACAGAGAGAAGAGAAAGTGATAACTTACATAAACTAAGCTTAATGGCGGGTCAGTTTGGGCTAAAACTCTGTACTGATTTGGACTACTGAAATTGAATGGGTTTAATCGGGTTGTGCTATAAACTTAGCCCATCATCAATGCATTTTTTTGGAAGAAATTTAAGCTTGTCATAGATAACTCTAAAGAGTTATTTATGAATAATAACAACCTTGCAACTTAATTACTTTTTATATAACTATAATGAATTTTCAATTTACCCATCGTATTATCTCAATACGTAAGGTATTAATTATATCTTTTTCCTTAACTGCCTCTCTCTCTCTCTTCTCCCTCAACGCTCTCTCCCTTTTCCCTCTCTCTCTTCTCCCCCCTCGACCGATCATGACCAACTACGTACGACGGTTGACTACCCTCGTGGATTCCCTCCCGAAGCCGGTTCCTTGCGAAGACCACGTGCATCTCACGATGGCGATGAAACCGACGACGCAAATTAGGGCCCAGACAGACGCAAATGACTATTTGATTAGCAACTGTGGTCCCATTGGAGAAACCAAAGAGCTTATGGTGATCGAATGAATCTTCAGGCTTTGAAAGTCCACTTGCTTCAAGATGGATGATTTTCCACCAGAGAGACAGGATTCATCAAACTTGGACTCATCATTCGTAAATCGCCTATTGCTTGCCCGATAGACTTCTGAACAACATGAGATCTCAAATCTGAGTGTATTCGTCATTTTTTAGTGTATTTTTTATATTTGATCGGAGATTGGACCAGAATTCATGGCTTCTTCTCCTTCTTGTATATCAGATCTGAGTGTATTTGAGTGTAGTCATCATTTTTTGAGTATATTTTTTTGTATTTGACTGAAGATTTGATCGGAATCCAGCTTCTTCTCCTTATTGTATCTCAGATCTGAGTGTATTTCGTCATTTTTTTTTAGTGTAAATATAAGTTTAATGTATTAGGCTGATTGTATTTTTGGGCAAACTAGATGTATTTGACTGTATGTGTTGCTTGAACGATCTATATACATATGTTTGTATACAAATTATTTGAGTAAATACAGTGTATATGAATTTTTCTTGTTTGTATACAAATTTACCCCTGTCATTCAGCTCCGTAGTGCATTTAAATGCATTGGAATACAATCATTTTGAGTACACATGTATTTAGAGAAATTAAGGTTGCATGTATTCAAACACAGTCAAATACCCGCGACATCAGATAAGGTTGGACGCAATTGAACAGTGTATTCAAATACACTGAAATACACGCGAATTGGCCTTAAGTAGCTACGAATTGTAAATTAAAAAAAGTAGCTATGGATAGTTAGAAGCTCCTAAACTATAGTTATTTGTGTAAGTTGTCTTTATTTTTTTTTTTATGCCCAACCCATTAAAACATGGGCGATTTGGATAGGTCAAATGAGTTTGGGTGGGATTACGTAATCCCCAGGTCGAGGTCACAAAGGATTGTGTCTCTTAGATGAAACTGTAAGTGAAAGCTTAAGAAATCAGAAATAAAATTGCATTGTTGGGGTCATGATAGTTTCAAGGAAAAAGTTTAAATATCTTAAATTGTTATTCGAAATGACTCATTCGTATCGTTTGTTAATAGTTGAGGAACCGTTTAAATCGTCGTCGTGACAAAAAATGCACATTCGAGTCACTTACTATTAACGGCTCAAATGGCCGATTTTTTACAATACCAGGTTTGGACACATGGCCTCTAATTAAAGGTCCACATAAGTCCCATTCAAATTAGAGCCGATCCCAAATTAATTTCACCCAACCGATACTCTTTCAACCCAACCCAAATTTTATTTCTCTTACTGACAGACTAGAGACTACGGTCAAAACCCAAATCCTAACCCGAATGTTACTTCTTCCTTTCTCTTCTCTCCACAGTATGAAGAATTTGTACTGTACTCCGAACATAGTATAACATGACGTGAAATTAGAAAACAGATCAATACTACGAGTATGCAATAAATTAATTCAAATACTACAAAACTCTCATTAATAAGAAAAATCTCACATGGAGAATAAAACTTTGAAGTTAAATAAAGTTCGTGTTGACTTTACATGTTGAAGTTTTTGAATATGTAATGAAAATAAAATTTCGTTGAAGAAAATTGGCTACAACACTTTACATGTTGAAGTTTTTGAATATGTAATGAAAATAAAATTTCGTTGAACAAAATTGGCTATTTTTGCCTTTTTTAAGTCTCTGACTCAGTGTTTGGTATTTGCATTGAGTCTGGATTAATTTGAATTCATGTCGTGTAAGGCTTACACTCCTTAATATGATTTTTTTTATATTCAAAATTCGAACTTAAATCTTTCACTAATAGAAACGAGAGTTTTCCACGGAGGCATTCGGTGGGAAATTTGTGTTATAAAACATGTTTTTTTCCTTAGAACAGTACTGCTGGAGAAACGCACGGTGGAAAACAGGTTTACATTGAAATGGTGGAAAACTTCTTAATTTTTTTGTGTGAAAACATTACTATTTAGATTTTTTTAAATTTAACGTTCGATTGGAAAATATCACTTAAACATTTTTTCGTGAAAAATTTAATGAAAAAAAAAAAAAATATTAGTGTTTAATTACGGGTGAAGAGGTCCTATTCAGAGTCCGCAACTTAATTGACCCAAAAAGTGGGTTTGTGGACCAAAATAACGGCAAAAAAAAAAGTGACAAAAGTACCTTTTGCGCACTAATTTAGTGCGCAATAGGACTAAACTGTAACTTTCACAGTTAAGTCCCATCGCACACTAATTTAGTGTGCAAAAGGGGTTTATATAAACCTCATCAGTTAGCCATTTTCAAGTCACTCTTCACCTCCTCCATTTCACTCTTTCTAAACATACTTCTTCCCCCCCTCCCCCCCCCAAATCTTGTATCAAACTCGAAATGTCAAACTTTGCTATAGAATCCGATTTTTGTAAATGCGGTTATTATTATAAGCTAAGAACATCAAGGACCCAAGATAATCCGTATCGTCGTTTTTTGCATTGTAAAGTGCCTGAAGTAAGTGTTTTTACAAGTTTTTAGGGTTTAGACTTTTTTCACATTATCTACATATTTTACTTTCAAAAACTTATTTTCTTGTAATTTTTATAGGATATGAATGATTGCAAACATTTTCAATGGGAATATAACATTCCCTTGGATAAAACGGTGGCAGCGAAGCTTAAAAAGCCTCTTGTTGATAGAGATACCGCGACTGCATGTATCTTTAGAGATTCCGTGAAGTTTGACTTGCAATTTAAGCTTATGGAAGCACGAGAAAAAATTAACCTTTTGGAGTCTTGCTAAAAGAATCCACAGAAAAGCAAAGTTTTTTCAAGGCTAACCTTAGAGACACTCAACACGAGAAAAATGATTTGAAAAAACAAAAAAAAATTTGGAAGATTATTTGAGCTATCTTGTTGTTGTTTATTATTTATATGTATTTTGTTTTTTTAAGTTTATTATTTCTATGTATTTTTTTGTTATTTTTATATATTTTGTTTTTACTAGTTGTACGTTTTCACATATTATGTAATCGGCACCTTTTATGTACTAATTTATTTGTATTTTCTTTAAGATTGTGAATTGTTGAACTTTTTATGTATTATTAACTCCAAAACGCTTATATAAATTAATTATAGACTATAACAATCAAAGCAAATTAAAAACATACCAAAATTTTTCAAATTGATGACTTCATAATATATTAAAAATACAAATTAACCACATGAGTCCGAAACTTAAATGACCCAAAAACTAAGATAGTAAACCAAAATAACCCACTAATCATCATCGAATAGATGTCCTCGATATCGTTCTCGGAGCGTATGTTTTGGATTTCTTAAGACATATCTTCTTTACGTAGATGTTAGTTCTCTACCTGTTGATGATGCTTGTTCTTCGGCCAACTTAGCATGTAAAATCTACAATGCCTTGCTAGCATTACATTTATTTTTTTTTTCCTAATCCTTTGTATGAAAAGCTCGCAAGAATGTGGACCTACTCGAGGCATGGTCATTGAGAACCTTGTTGGGATTTGAGCGTTGAGATTTTCTAAGTCACGGACAAGACGTTCTGATTCGGCATGTCGATATGTCTATTCTCGGTGTAACCCGCAATAATATTCTCATGGATGCGAATATTTCGGCTCGCGGAAATCGTCATTACTCTCTATTAAAAGGTGGGGCTTCAAATCGTCCCAACGAAATTTATTGTTATCGAAAACATCGGAATAAACATTGCTATGATTTGAGCTATCATCTGCCTTGTTATTCGAATCATTTGGAAAGAATACGGACGAATCTACATTTTACTACTCAACATTGAATATGTTGTAGTTTAATAAAAAATGAAAGACTACTTATATAGTTGCAAAACCCGTACCCTTGGAGTCCTCACTTATATTTTACTACTTACTTTATTATAAAAAAAATATTAATAGGATCACGGGGTTCATCTTTCATCGGACATCTCACGGTCGAATCCCACTTGGATACGAATCGTGTAACCTTGTTGACCATATTCTACCCTGAGGCAACATATTTTCATCAGATTATTCTCTTTGCGAAAACAGTTAAGAGCAAAATTGAACTCTTGCGGTGTACTACGAGGCATTAACGTAGCATGACTTTTTGGACGTTTGAGTCCCAGTGCCTTCATGTTTTGTTCTAGCATTTCAACCTACCTAACACACCAAAATATTGAGTTTTCACATACTTGATGTGACAAAACCATGCACAATTTCAGACGCTTTATATGACACACTTATATTGCGCAACATTTATATGCGCAAAATATGAGTTTTCACATACTCGATGTGACAACACCATTCACAATTTTAGACGCTTTATATAACACACTTATATTGCGCAATATTTATATGCGCAAAATATGAGTTTCACATACTTGATGTGACAACACCATGCTCAATTTCATACGCTTTATATGACACGCTTATATTGCGCAACATTTATATGCGCAAAATATTGAGTTTTCACATACTTGATGTGACAACACCATGCACAATTTCAGACGCTTTATATGACTCACTTATATTGCGCAACATTTATATGCGCAAAATATTGAGTTTTCACATACTTGATTTGACAACAGCATGCACAATTTCAGACTCTTTCAAACGCTCAAGTTTTTTCTATGTAAGTTGAATTTTGGATGAGGTAAAATACTCATCCATTTCATAAGCGTAAGTCATCTTTTTTCACATTGAAAAAAAAACTCCAAAGTTCTTAAAAAAATGTCTTCTTCCCCTTCAATTGTTAAGGTTTCTTTATTTTGGGATGGAGAGATTATTTCGATAATAATATCTTGTTTGTTATAGTAATAAACCAAAAGCCCGTATTTAAGTTTCCAACTACGTTGGATTACCAAACATTACTCGATGCCTTACACGGAAAAGAATGAAAAGTAATCGTGAATGTGAATTATCTGTAGTAGGCAGATACCCAACAACCATTGCAGCACAAGATTTAGTGATTTATGGTGAGTGGACTATCGATGATAATGACTATTTGAGGAACTATTTGATGGCGCCGAAAGAATATAGAGGGTTAGTCAACATAAATGTTCTTGAAATGTATGTTGAAAGGATACCTCACAGTCGTCAGGCAGTCCCTCAAGTCCAACCTACTCATGGTAACACTTATACGGACTTGAGTTCTTATGGAGACATTTTGAGTGGTCAAGTGCCGCTAGAAACTCTAAGCCAATAATTTAATCAAAATTACGATGAAATTGGTAAATATCCATTTTTAAATTATGATTTTGTGTAGTAGCACATGTTTATTTTATTATACGTATGGTAATAGTAATGTTTTTTTGTCTCTTTTTAGGGGTTATACACCTAATATGAGTAATATTGGGCAATCCCCTCAGTTCGGTGCAGCTGATTATTATCGGTAGGTATAATTTTTATTAGTTAAATAATATATGTTTTTTATGTTTAGTATTTACAATACTTGAACTGTCTCTGTAGTGAAAATTACACACAAAACTCGCCAGTGGCACCAAATGTTGATTTCGGCGCAGTTGATCTTTCTTCAAACCCTGACAATATTGAACACTATCGGTAGGTTCATCACCTTGATATTAAATAATCCATATATATTTTGATGTTGGTATTTAAAATAAGTCACCGATTTTTCGTGTAGGAAGAGGCCTTTACTAGATGGTGATGATTATTCTAATTATATAAAAACACCATTGAGTAATAGCAATGATATACTGAATGCAAAGGAGTCCGACGACGATGATGATGATGAGGTTGATGTTAATCCTCATATGCAGGAACTACAATTAGTAGAAATGATGCAAAGTCGGCCAAACTAGCAAGAACCGATGGCCGAAATCCCAATTCAGTGGCATTCTAATATGATTCCACATCTTGAAAATCTTCAAGGTCATCCTGATGCCTTCATCTACACCAGAGAAGGTGATCTAATTCGCCATTAAATGTGGAAAGAACCAGTCGATCTTGTAAATAATGTTGTTCACCTTGTAAAAGGCATGATGTTCGAATCCAAAACTTATAGCTACCAGGGAATGAGGGAGTTTAGGGTTGATGATTCAACCCGAAAGCTATTGAGACTGGTTTGCAGATGATAGTATCAAGGTTGTCAATGGATGCTTCGTGGTATTGTTAAGCATGATAGTATGTGGATTATCGCAAATTCTACCCGCGTCACTTGTGATATGGGAGAGAATCAACGGATCATTTTAATCTAGAGACAAATGTGATTGGTCAATTGTTACTTGTTCACGTTGCCGAAACCCCAAGGTAAGCTATCCGACCAAGTTCATTAAAATTTTGACATCAATTAAAATATCATATCATTGCTAAATATTGTTTGTTTAAACTTATCCAGGTATCCCATCAAAGATTGCATTAGAAACGTTTAGGAAACATATTAAAACGATAAGCAGAGAAAGGGATATCTCGGGTGTAGGTAGGCTTTTGAGATGATTTATGGTACATGGAGAGCTCTTTCCGGCGAGTTGCTAAGGTATATGGCGGCTACGCATAAATTCAATCACGATACCGTTGTAGAGTGGAAGCTCTAGTTGCCGTAATATTTTCAATTTTGTGTTTTGGACATTCGAACCATGCATTGATAGTTTCTTATTCGTGCGGCCGATCGTATCCATAGATGGCACGCGTGTGTATGGGGTATACGACATCGAAGCTGCGATTGCGGTAGGGATGGATGCCAATAGGTCGATATTCCCTTGCTTTCGCCATTTCGCTAAACGAGACATGGGGGATGTTTTTGACACATTTGAGGCGATATGTTATTAAGGATCGTATGAGCATATGCGTCTATCGATCGACGTCAAGGCATATTAAGCAATATGTTGAATTTGATGGAGTGACAGCTTCCCTTTGCTTACCATCACTTTTGCTTAAGGCAAATAAAGACAAATTTCCAAACAAAATTTAGAAACAACACACTAAACAAATTGATGTGGGCGGCTGCAATAGAGCATCAAGAAAAAAAGTTTCGTATGCGGATGGAGATGATCAAGGCAGTGAGTCTAATAGCATATACTTGGTTGAAGGATATCGAGGTTGAGAAACGGACATTACATGCAGATGGAGGCAGGAGATGGGGAATGCTAACAATAAACAACTCGGAGTCATTCAATAGTTTGTTAAAATCTGCTTGGGGACTACTCGTTACTGCAATGGTGAGAATGACTTTCAAGCAAGTTGTGGAGCGGTTTGCCACTAGAACAAGACATGCCAAAGCCATATTAGCAGATGGTAGAAAATTGATGCCAAAACTTGCACAAATGTTCGGGCATCATAGAAAAAATGTGAGCTACACAGGATGGAAGAGTATAACTATGCTGATCGTGTGTATGAATTCCGGACAAGTTATTACCAAGGACGGGAAGGAAACGCTTCATCTGGATTTATGAGAGAACAAGAACGTGTAGTTGTGGTAAGTGGCAATCATACCACATGCGTGTTCTCGTACCGTCAAGTGTTTCGAGGCAATGGGAAAAACGGTATCCACTTATGTGGCATCCGAATACAACGTCGAAAGTTATCTTAAAGCATATGTCGGAGGTTTCTACCCACTAGGTGATCAATTTTATTGGCCAAACGAGCCATTTTCAATGATTGCTAACAAGAAGTATATCCGTAAAATGCATGCTAACGCACGAGCTCGGATTCCCAATCAAATGGATGTTCCGGATAGGACAAACTCTCAAAGGTGCTCGACATGTAAGGAATTTGGCCATAATAAGTGTTTGTGTAACCAACGGGTCCGTGGTGGTGCAAGTACCTCTCATAGTAGAACAACCTCTCGTGGTTGAACATTGTCTTGAATTATGAATGTATTTTAATCCTTCTTGATGTATTGGAATTGCCTTGAATTATCAATGTATTTTAGTTCTTCTTGGTGAATTCGAATTGTCTTGAATAATGAACGGCAAAAGAAAAAACTCGACAAAAATATCGACATATCCTTAATAATGTGATGCCTTGACTAAATAATAAAATACTTAAATCAAATCCTTATAAAATAAAACACTTAAACCTAATGGTAACAAGTTTTCAAACAAACAAAACTTACTTCGGGGCACTTTACAACCTCTAAAATGACAATCCAAACGTTTAGGTATACTTGATGTATTGAGCCTACATTATTGTTCGCAGAAAAAATATCAGGTTTTATATAAAATATTGATATTCCGGCGTTTTGAAACATGAATAATCTTTGGTCAAAGTGTGAAAAAAACGTGAAATTTCAAAACTTTGAAAATTGCTATGTGTTGTGAAAATGAAAATAATACCTTTTGCGCACTAATTAATGAAAATAATACAGTGCGCAAAAGGTACTTTTGTCACTTTTTTTTGGCCGTTATTTTGATCCACAAACCCATTTTTTAGGTCATTTAAGTTGCAGACTCAAAAGCGCGCAAAAGGTACTTTTGTCACTTTTTTTTAGCCGTTATTTTGATCCACACTCATTTTTTGGGTCATTTAAGTTGCGGACTCGTCCTATTCATCTCACCGCTCCTTGTCAGTTATTTTCGCCCTTTTTCGACCATAGGTTGTTGTCAACTAGAAGCTCATGTTATTTTAATTTTGATTCTTCAATCACAGGAAAGGACCATCAGATCTCCAATTTTCCTTATATATAAAAGGACCCCAAATGAATGCTTTGGTCCCCACTCCTTAGGAGTAAAATATTCGATGTTGTTCATGTTTGCTGATCTAAGGGATGTCGTCAAAGTCAAAAATATGTATTACTTTCTTAAACGCTTAATTATTCTGCTCTTTTTTCAAATTAAGAAAACAAAATGTGCTCTTTTTCGTAGACCATGCATATTATTCGTTAGAAAACTTTTTAATATGCTTTGCATCAAGATTATGGAGGGAGTACGTAAAAGAAACTTTTTAATATTCTTTGCAACAAATTTTTTGATCTTTTCCTCATATTTCTTCTTCCTTTATTCTATAATTCCTTTGCTTCTCATTCGAAAAGAAATGGACTTTTGATGGGGAAATAAGTTATAATTTGATAGTAGTGATTTTTCTAAAAGTTTTAGAAAAATACTTTTGATGACAAGCTTGTACAAAAGATAAAAGTTTAGAGTTAATGAAATCAATACGCATCAATTTAAGTCTAAGTTATTTCAGATATATTTATTATTCCTCTGAGAAACATAAAAAACATTTTATTTTTGAACTTTATTTTCATGTAAAATAATTCAACTTATTAACTATTCAAGAGAAGAAATAGATTTGTGATTTCATCTTTTCTTTGTCTTTTGAATCATATGATAGAATCGAATTAAAAGTAATTTAAATCAAATGTACTTGATTGAGGATGGAGATAAAATTGTTGCATTTTATTTTAAAATATAAGGTTTAATTTGAACTCACACCCCTTTCATTCATTCTCATTAATTTATTCATGAGTGTCACTAATTAAACGACGAGATATTTGACTATCTTAAGAGAGTTATAGTTACTCCCGTCGTTTATATTCTCCTAAAGAAACAAAAGTTATTATATTTTTCAATAAAATTTTGTGTCAATATAATAATCAGAAGAAAAAAGGGAAAAAAAAAAAAGAAAGGAGAGTGGCGGCCCTAACTCAAATTTTTGTTTAAATGTTTAACATCTGCACTTTTGCCTCTACTACGTATTTGATGAAATAATCAGTTTGTCAGATTTCCTAAATTTAATTGACCCAAGCAATGTTGTCCAGATTCAATGTATCTATCAGTCAGTCCACACAAGAGTCCAATTTGTTTGCTAAAAGCATTTTATATTTTATAAAAATTTAATTACTATAATAAAAAAGAAAGAACAAAAATCCAATTTCACTTATCTGTCATTTAAATCTTTGACTATATAATATCCCACGCTCATGCTTTACGCGCTTCCACTCTCTCGTTTCAAATTCAACCAACCAAAAATTTGATAAAACGAATTTGATTTCTCCTTTTAAAAGTCACAATTTCTTCATCAACTAATGCTATCTATTTTACCATGAATATTTTTTAAACATTGATAATATTTATGTATTTTAATATAGGAGATACAGGTCATGCCTAAACCCCATTCGGAAGGTAGCTTTAAATTAAAAAAGATACTACTATTTTATTTTATTTTTTATTTGGTTATTTATCTGTAATTTAAATTATTATATCTTATTATAGAATTATAGTTAAATCTGTCAATAGGGCAAAATCCTTAGACACCAAGTGGACGTATCAAAACGTGATACGTGGAGATGGTTACATGTCAGATTCGAGTCAGCAAGTGAGGGGCTTCGGGAAAGGATACGACGTTCCGGAGAAGTAAGTTGGTAATCGACCTAATACCCTTTAGACGAAACTATAAAGGGTCATGGACCAAGCACCCCAACTAACTTCAGGTCAAACGTTATTCAATGTACAGTAGTTACAATGAATCTGATCTTATACTACTCTTAAATTTGCATTAATACCCTTTATCACCATTCATTGTCACCCCTTAATTACCTTTTATTGCAGCATTACTATTGGTAATTAAAGGGGCATGATTTGTGGATCATGCACCCCATAGCTCTATTATAAATAGAAGTTCTTATTTCATTGCAAGGCATCTAAAATCTAATAAAAAACAAATACTCTTAAAGTAATTTCTTTATTCTTAGTCTTGATTGTTCTTGAGAAGGTTTTGATGTATAGCTTGCCCGGATATTTTAGCTCATCATTTCAACAAGGATCAGGCTATTCTGACTCCTTATTTTCAATTATATTTCGTTCATATTACTTTCTATTGTCATTTTTCTCATTATTTCGGTTATATTGATTCACGTGTACTTGACCCTGTATACAAATTCAACTGTACCGATTTTACGGATAAACTGTCACCCACCGTGGGGCCAGGACAATTGTGGTATCATTGTGACCCTGTTAATAATACTAATCCTTTAGATCTTGCTGTTAGATTCGATTTCTGCAGATATAACAAGCACTACTGATGACCAAACTCATCTCATTACCATGAACAACGATGGAGTAACCGCCTTACTCGGAAACTTGTTTCTTGCAGATTAATGGATTACGGAGAAACAATGCCTGCGACGAAACCCTCGAAAAAACGCGGATCGTGAGGGCGCGACGGTTACGATAATGATGAAGGAGATGGAATTCCTCCGGCAACCCAAACGCCGGAGTCACGAGGCCAGTAGGGACACCCCGAACACCAATTGTCGGAAACAATACACCCAATGGAGGGTAGAATAGTTGGAAATGGAGACACATCCAGGAGCGAGTCCGTCCCAGGTGATCCTTTTTGGGCACAAGTCTTGCAATTTATGAGAGATATCACTGATAAGATGAACAAGGAAGCAGAAAAGAACATGAAGGAGCGTCAAGCCCGTATGGATTAAATCCTGGGGGCTCCAGCGGTCCTTGAAGGTCCGGATGCAAAAAAGTATGTTCAGTTAGTTTACAAATCAGAAGCTTCCCCGAAGTTGATCCCGAAGAAATTTAAGATGTCGGACATTCCCAAGTATGACGGGACGACTGATCCGCAGGAACACATAACGGCCTACACCATAGTTGTCAAGGGAAATGACCTGAAACCTAATGAGATCAAATCGGTCTTGATGAAGAAATTCGGCGAGACATTGGCTAAAGAGGCTTTAGCTTGGTATTTTCTTTTGCCCGAACGCTCTATTAATTCATTTTCTATGCTCGCATATATATTTATCAAAGCACATACTGGAGCCCGGAAGGTGCGAACACAAAAGACAGGCATCTTTGCATAACGCAAGGGGAGACCGAGTTGCTCTGTAACTTTGTAACATATTTACGTCGTCTAGTTCGGAACAAGATTATTGAAGAAACTCTTTTGCACGTGCTAAGAATCCGCGCGTGAAGAACCAGAAGATACTGCACCGTGCCAGGCACGTGACAGAGCACTTAAAAAAGAGCCATCAATCCTCCCCTTTTCATCTTCACCACCCAATTCCCAATATTTTTCCCTCAAATACTCTTGGCCATTTTCACACAAATTCTTCATTTCTAAAAACCCTAGCTTTTTTCCTTCCCCCCATTTATTAGCTAGGGATAATGACGACATCGTTTGGAACAACAGCGATTAACATCTCCACCGTAGATGACCCGAACCCGAACTCGAAGCTCCAAATTCAAAGGTTTAATGGGTTGAAAAGCACATCCACCAATTCGCTGTTGCTTAGCAGACGTCTCAATGTGAACCGCTCATTTAACCCTTCCAATACCAGTTCTATTGTCCGCGCTGTCGCTACGGTATATAAACAAAATAAATAAACCTTTTTTTTTATTTGATTTGATTTCGTAAAATGTACATACTCCTTAGAGTTTCCAGTTTCAAAAGAGAAAAAGAAACAAGTACATACTCCTTTGGTGAATTTGTGTATGCTTCTAATCCCAGCTCTATCGACCGTGCTGTCGCTATGATGTTGCGCATTGATTGAGACCGCTGATGTGCTTTAATTCGATAAATTTGTGTATGCGTTGCATTTTTTGATTTTTTTTTTTTTAATTGTGTGGCTATTTGATTGTTGTTGCTGTATCTACGGTATGAACAACAAAATGCTCGTTTTTTCTCCTTTATTTGATTTGATTTCTTAAAAATCTGTCGGTTCCTTTTTCCGACTTGATATAGCATATCAATTGAGGCCGCCGATGTCGTTTACGTTGATGAATTTGTGTATGCGTTGCATTCTGTGATTTTTTATGTGGCTTGGTGTTGCGCTATGATTGAACTGCAGATGTGTTTTTTTATTTCAATTATCTTCTGTGTATGCCATGCATTTCTTTTGGTAATTTGATTATTGTTTCTGTTACCTTCGAATCCCAGTGTACTACTTTCGTGTCGTTTTATGGTTCTGCCGCCGTCTCAACTTATTTCTTTGATTTCTTAAAATAGTTGTCTCAAATTATTTGTCGTTTTAGAAGTTCAGGGTTAAATTAGTTATTTTTTCCCCCATTTCACCCTTCACCCTTAGTAGTTATTGTTCTTGAAGACTACAAACACCCCCATTATGGGGTGATGTTATGATTGTTCAAATACCAACGCAAGGGTAAGATAGTTAAAACCCCCTCCAAATTAATATTTCTTAAGGGGGTGTAAACGAGAATCGCGACAGATAATTTGAGATGGAGGGAGTATCAAGGTTATTTTCAATTGGCCGCCTTTTGCTATCTTTGAATCTTAATTTAAAGCAAACCTTTTTTGGTTCTTTTCACTTTTTTGTCCAGCTCGATGTGCCCACTGATTGAATTGCTGAAAAGATGTTTTTTTCTGTGTGGATTTATTTTGATTTTTTTTTTTCCTGAGTGCGTTATTTCATTCTTCTTTAGGGGTGGGCTTTTGGCTGAAATTATTGTACTTCCCGTCTGGATGCTTTGCCTCAATTCCAATGACGCTTGTTAGTTATTGTCACGTGTGTTACTAGTGCAATTTATGTTTCTGTTAGGCTTCATGTTAGGAGGAACTTTTTCATTTTTCATTATACTGTGTGCATGATAGAACTTTGTAACACGTGATATGTCCGTTGATCTTTTGCAGCCAGCGAAGCCTGCTGCAGTGGAGCCAAAGCGTAGTAAAGTTGAAATATTCAAAGAACAGAGTAACTTCATAAGATATCCTCTTAATGAGGAGATTCTAAATGATGCCCCAAACATCAATGAGGCTGCAACACAATTGATCAAGTTCCATGGAAGCTACATGCAATACAACAGAGACGAGCGTGGTTCAAGATCATACTCATTTATGCTTCGGACAAAGAACCCTGGTGGGGAGGTACCAAACAGACTCTACTTGGTCATGGATGATCTTGCTGACCAATTTGGAATCGGGACACTCCGTTTGACAACGAGACAGACCTTTCAGCTGCATGGGGTCGTGAAAGCAGACCTCAAGACGGTAATGAGTACAATCATCAACAACATGGGTTCAACTCTTGGTGCATGTGGTGACCTCAACAGGAACGTTCTTGCTCCAGCTGCCCCGTTTGCAAAAAAAGATTATATGTTTGCTAAACAAACCGCCGATAACATTGCAGCACTTTTAACTCCCCAGTCTGGATTTTACTATGACGTTTGGGTGGATGGGGAGAGATTTATGACAGCAGAACCTCCTGAAGTTGTTAAAGCTCGAAATGATAACTCCCATGGAACAAACTTCCCCGACTCACCTGAACCCATCTATGGAACTCAGTTCTTGCCAAGAAAGTTCAAAATTGCAGTTACTGTGCCAACTGATAACTCGGTGGACCTTCTCACTAATGACATAGGTGTTGTTGTTGTATCTGATGCGGATGGAGAGCCTCAGGGATTCAATATATATGTAAGAAGGAAATATAGATTCTCGCTTCTTTCTTCTTTTGCTTGCTATAGGGACTAATATAATCCTCGACTCTATTTGCAGGTTGGTGGTGGTATGGGTCGAACTCATAGGATGGAAACTACTTTTCCTCGTTTGGCAGAGCCGTTGGGTTATGTTCCTAAAGAGGATATACTCTATGCAGTTAAAGCTATTGTTGTTACTCAAAGAGAGAATGGGAGAAGAGATGACCGCAGGTATAGCAGATTGAAATATTTACTCAGTTCATGGGGGATCGAGAAGTTTCGTTCTGTAACGGAGCAGTATTACGGAAAGAAGTTTGAACCCTGCCGTGAGTTGCCTGAGTGGGAATTTAAGAGTTACTTGGGATGGCACGAACAGGTTAGTCTGTGGAAGGAATTCATCACATGTTCATCTCTGACAATTAGTTCTGTACTAACTCCAATTTGATGTTTTAACATTGATATGCTGTGTTACTCTTTTCCTTCCCACTAAAGCTAACTTTCTCAGATTATTTTTGATCTTGTCAGGGAGACGGTCATTTGTTTTGTGGCCTACATGTTGACAACGGTCGTGTAAAAGGAATTATGAAGAAGACACTCAGAGAAGTTATTGAGAAGTATAATCTGAATGTGCGTCTCACACCCAACCAGAATATTATCTTGTGCAATATTCGGCAAGCTTGGAAGCGCCCCATCACCACAGCCCTTGCACAGGGTGGTTTGCTGGTAAGGCTAAGTATACAATTGATCCATATATGCTTTCCATGAATAAGTTATTGAGCTTTCTCAACAAATAGAAAAAGATTACGCAGAGCCGTGTCTTTGGAGCTGTTCATGATTATGGAATGTAATAACACAAAAAATTTTGGCCTTTTTTAATTAAATAAATAAAGACATACTGATGGAATATAATCAGTCTGAAAAAGTATAAACATGTTGAAGACTTAATTATGTAAATAAAAATGTTTTGTCTAACAACTTAAGATTTTAGATGAAATTGTCACACACTTCAACATGGTATTAAAGCAGGCATAGGTCCCGGTTCGAGTCTCACCGCCACCCATTATCAACAAGAATTTTCATGTGCTTGGCTCATAAAAAAGAATCAAGCCTGCACGTGAGGGAACGTGTTGAAGACATAATCAAGTAAATAAAAGTATGCCTCTATCCACTTAAGGTTTTAAATGAGCGGTTACACACAGTTCAACACACGTTAAAATTGTTGGTGTTCCTAGAAATCCTCTGTGTTGTCTGGTAGCTTCCCCCCCCCACAAAAAACAAAACCCCCCCAAATTGTTGCGTTTTACTTTTTAGTACTCCCTCTCACTCCAAAGGAATGGTGGGTTTGGAGGAATGTTATAACCTTGACTGTCATAACTGTTTTGAGGTCCACATCCTGCTGAAAGTTTGCAGACTTTGCACTTGCGGGTTTGTCACTTCTTTATTATATACAATATAAGGGAGTTTCAAAATTTGAGCTGCTTGTTTCTTAACGTGGTTGAAATGGTATTTATGTTTTATAGGGTGGCCTAGGTGAACCATGAAGCTGATGTGAGTTTCCTCTAGTTTTCCTTGATAATATAGTTTGTCTTTAGCATTTCATTATGGTCTTCCACTTGGGTAATCATTGTGATTTTTCATTGAAAAGCAACCTAGGTTTGTGGATCCTCTCAATCTAACAGCAATGGCGTGCCCAGCTTTTCCACTTTGCCCTCTAGCAATAACTGAAGCTGAGCGTGGAATACCTGACATCCTCAAGCGTGTTCGAGCTATTTTTGAAAAGGTATGAAGTATTTAAATTGTTCTGTTGTAAGACCTTTTTGTGGTGCACATTGAATGAGATTGACCTTCGTGGTTCCAGGTTGGTCTGAAGTACAATGAATCTGTTGTGATAAGGGTAACGGGCTGTCCTAATGGATGTGCTCGACCATACATGGCTGAACTTGGATTGGTTGGAGATGGTCCAAACAGCTATCAGGTAGTGCAATTTTGGAGATCTATTGACTTGTGGCTGTAGTTTAGCATTTATAATTATGGGATATAGTGAAATTTACAGTGTCTTGTCTGTCGTAGATCTGGCTTGGGGGAACTCCAAATCAAACTTCATTGGCAAGAACTTTCAAGGATAAGGTTAAGGTTCAGGATCTTGAAAAAGTTCTGGAGCCTTTATTTTTCCATTGGAAAAGAAAGCGGCTATCTAGAGAATCATTTGGCGACTTCACAAACCGCACGGTAAGGGAGAGTTCTTCTAGCAGTTTACAATATTTTTGTCAAAAACAAATCAGATCGAAAGTGAATACTGCGAATGAGGAACTGTTTCATATAAGATTCTTATGTGTTACAACTTTCTTCCAGGGATTTGAGAAACTCGGGGAGTTGGTTGAAAAATGGGAAGGCATCCCTGAGTCACCATCCCGTTATAACTTGAAGCTATTTGCTGATAAAGAGACGTACGAAGCCGTGGATGCACTTGCAAAAATCCGACATAAGAATGCCCATCAATTGGCGATTGAGATAGTTCGCAATTATGTTGCTTCCCAACAAAATGGGAAAAACATGGACTGACCAAGTCTTTCCTTTGAGTTGCAAAAGAGCACAAGATTATCCAAGGCGGTTTAACTGGTGACCATGTCTTGATCCCGTTATTGCTTGGCTGAAACAAGTGGAGAATTTTGACATATTCTGAAAAGCTTTTGTAGTACTTCCCTTGTAGACCGACAGTCCCCTGCATTTTCTTTTCCTTTTTTGGTTGTTTATTTTCCATTTTCCTTTCTAGAGTAAACAAAATCTGAGAATGGCCTGTATTTTATTTTCTTTCAAATTATTTTTTGAAAGGTTACCTTTTTAAACCTCCTGTACATGTGCCAATCCGTTTTTACTCTACGACGTGTTTTCTTAATTTGTTACAATTTTCCCTGCCCTTGCTGTGTGGATTAAAGAAATCTAAGATCAGGATCTCCACATGGTGTAGTGATGTTGCCGGAGCAGTAATCTCCCTGGAGCAATCTCATAATTATCGTACCAAGTGCTTTGTCAGAATGAAAGTTTTTCTGGATTGATCAATATGCTCAATTTTGTTTGTTTACCATGATGGTGTTTGCCTCTGCTTGTGATCATGTAGCCTATTTTACTGCATACCTATTAGGTTGTTACGGTAATTCTGTCTATTAAGGTTTGGGCAGATAGAAAGATGTCATACATTGCACCAAATTGAACTGTTTTTCACAGATGTTGACATCCCAGCACCTCTCATAAGAAAGGAAAGACTACCCACAGTGATGGTGTTCGAATCTACCTGCTACTTTGCATCATACAGATTGTATGATTTTTGCGGTACTGGTGAACCCTGAATGAGAATTTTCACATTACAATATTAAAGCAATGGTGGAATAGTTACTATTTACTCCTGTGTAACACTAAGGCCTCATTTGTTTTCATTAAGATTAAGACGGCTGAATTTGAATAATTAAGATGTTAGTCTCTAGGTCTGAACACTAAATAATTAAGATTGTTTGTTTTGCAAAAAAAATTTAAATATAATAAATATACAATTCAAATAAAAAATAAATACAATAAAATAAAATATTATTTGATAAAAAATGAAACACTTATGTTCACTAGTAATGGTGGAGATGACTTGTAGTCGTGGTGGGTGGTGAGTGGAGGTGGAGGGGTGGTGGGTGCTTGGGGTGAGGGGTGGTGTTGGTGGTGGGGGGTCATTGGGGTTACAGGTGGGGGTAGTGGGGAGTGAGAGTAGGGGTGGGTGGTGTGGGCCGCGGGGAGCGGGGGTGGGTGGTATGGGGTGGGATTGGGGTTGGTCGGGTAGGGGTGGTAGGGTGGGGTTGAGTCGAGGGTCTTGAGGTGGAGGAATGGGGTTGGAGTGGAGGGTGGGTGTTGGGGGTGGGGTTGACGAGAGAGAGTGGGGTTGGAGGTGGAGCTTGTGGTAAAAAAAAAAATTCGTATAAGAATACATTAAGCCAGATCTTCTTCCTTCGCTCAATAAGTGTTTAGCACTCGAAATAAACGAACTTAATAAATCTCGAGGTTTCGTATTCGGCCTTAAGACAAACAAATGAGGCCTAAGATCTGCATTTGTACCAACAACCAAAAAAAAGAAAAGAAAAAAGAGATCTGAATACATCAAAACACAAAAACTTCTTGCGACATATTTTAGCAGTGGTCATTGTTACACAAATAGGACCATACTTCCTCTTTGCCTGCTCCTCATCTGAAAGTGCAATTCTTGCAAATGAACCTGCAGCAGTAGCTAAGTAAGACAAAGCCAGTTTCTTCCTGCTACTGCTATTTTCTTCCTATCTGTTTATCTCAATCTTTTCGATCTGGAAGCCTTCAGCACCATCCTCTTTCGCTGGGGCGATCGTTGGATATGGTAGAGAAACCATTGTTGGAAAGTTTTGATTTCTTCCTGAGAATCCAATATTTTGGAGCTTTATTATTTCGTGCAAAGTGAATGTCTTTGGTTAAGATTTATATGTGTTTGAGGAGTAATGTATAGGCAAAAACTGTAGTATACTGTCTAAATTTTGAAGGAGGGAAACCCATTTGTAACAACTTGTTTATACTGGGTTTTAGTGTGCCCGAACTCATATTGGAGCTCCAGGTGTACCATTTAGGATACATTTCAATAAAATGGAAAATCTGTATTAGAAGTCATCATCTCAAATTCTCAATATCTTGTTCATTTATAGTTTCTTGCCAAATATCTGCTAGATAGAAACACAAGTACAATAACAATGTATGACGAGTGTAATTGGCCAGTTAGTTCAAAAGATGAAAGTTGCCGAGATAAGAATGTTGAGATGAATGTGTGGGCACACTAGGAGGGACAAGATTAGGAATGAGGCTATTCGGGACAAGCGGGAGTGGCATTAGTGGAAGACAAGATGCGGGAAGCGAGCCCGATGGTTTGAGCGTGTGAAGAGGAGAGACACATGCCCAGTGTAGTGTGGACGTGTGAGAGGTTGGCCATGGATGGTTTCGATCTAGTAGGGGTAAGAGCGATATTTTAGAGGTATTAGACATGACACGATTTCACTAGCGCTACCTTAGATAGGAGGGTATGGAGGGGACTCAATTATAGAGAAGGCAGTAGATAGTCTCGTTTAGCCTTTCATATTAGTAGTCGCATTATCGTTATAATAAAAAAGCTTTGATTTTACTATCTTTATTTCATGTACTTTGATTATCTCTTTTATCTCCTGATAGGCTCCCTCTTTCACTGCGCTTCCGTCGCCGCGGCTTAAATCGCTTTCGTTATTTTCATTTTCATATCGCTTTGAATTTCTTGACCTTATCTGATTTCTTTTTATGCTTTCTATTGAGCCGTGGCTCTTTCGAAAACAGCCGTCCTACCTTGGTAGGAGTAAGGTTTGCGTGCACTCTACCCTCTCTAGACCCCACGTTGTGGAATTTCACTGGGTTGTTGTTGTTGTTGACGGTTAAAAAGATGGATATAGAAGCAAAAAGAGAGTACATTGGATCAGTTCAATCTAATACTATAACGGAAAAATGACCACAAATGGATCCTTCCAGTCAGGGGTGTACATGGACCGGGTTGATTCGGATTTTTAAAGAGAAAAAATAGTGTGTCAGAGAGATACTAATCCCACATTTAATCACCATTTGGGCTTAATCCCACTAGGTGTCCGTTCGACTCAAATTAATGCCAAAAAATGGCCGGTCGGCCCACAATAATGCCAAGGTTGGCCGGCCCAACAGCCCAGGCGCTTAAAAAAAAAAAATTAATCGCCACAAAAACGTCGCCACTAAAGAGCTGCTACAGCATATATACATATGTTGGAATTATATACACACTTTATATGCAAGAATTATACATTTTATATACATATGCTAGAATTAATCATACATTTATTATACATAAATTATACGTTAATTATACATTTATTATACACATATTATACAATAATGATGTGATATTTATTTTTAACATATACAATAGTGATACATATTATATACCACAATGATACGGTTTCTATTATACATTTTTTATGCGTATGGTACACTTTTTATACAAGACTGATACAGTTTATATATACATGCTGGAATTATATATACACTTTCTATACAAAAATGATACAATTTTTTATTCTTTACGGCGATTGCATTGTCTTTGATACACATAATATACACAAATGGTACATATTATATACAGAAATGATACATACCTTAGTGATTCATATTTTATACAGTTTCTATACATTACATATAGGTACTGATACATATTTTATACACAAATGACACATATTATATATAAAAATCACCTCAAATATTTTTGTGTTTGGGCTTTTATTTGAACATTGTCTTATTTAAGTTTTGGCTAATGGATGAGATTAGTTTAATTGCTACATTTTGGGTTTCGGAAAAATTAGGCTAGAGGGTGGGATTATTTATGGCCGACCGGCCATATGTGTCCTTTTCCCCCTTTTTAAAGACCACACCAACCCAATGTACATGAACCGGGTTGGTTCGGATTTTTAAAAGACCAAACCAACCCAATTGCATTCGGTTTTTAAATTTATAAACCAAATCAAACCAACAAAAATTGGGTTTTTCAACCTCGGATTTTTTCGGTTTTTTCGGGTTTTTCCTCGATAAAGTCTTCATACAAAATATATACTTCAAATATTTCTTTAGTCCTAGTAAGATACGAGTATCTAATTAAGATATTTGTTACGAAAATAACACAAAATGTGAGATGAGAGATGGCATGGTACTAAAATATTCAACTAAAAAAAGTAATGAAATTGCATAAAATAATATGATAATAATCTAAAACTATAGTCATGCTATAATAAATACGGCTAATTTACAAGGCATATAGAAAATGATCTTAATCTAAAAGTACTAAGTCATGCTAAAATAAGTACGACTAATAAGTATTAATTACATGACTAGATATTAAAGAAAAAAATAAAATTAATTAAAATTAAGTTATGTATTTTCACTTTCTAAATCATTATAAAACTAAAGAATAGAAATCCAACATTATTGTCATTTCTAGTGTTAGAATTGAATTTCTTTTGTTAGCATTAATATTGATTTAATTTTTGTTGAGCTTTATTTGAGTGACTAATATCTATGGGTTATAAAACTTATTGGACATTTCAAAATTCTAATTCCAAGCTTGAAATAATATGTTAAAGGACAAAAAACTATGAAAAAGCTTAAGAAACATTTATAAATTACATTATAAAATAAATATTTTTATGTATAAAATATTTTTGAAATTTTATAAAGTAATGTAGGGTTGGTTTGATTTTTTTTGTTTTTGTTTTTGTTTTTAAGTTAAAACTAAACCAAATCAATAGTGTTCGGGTTTTTCTTTTTAAAACCAAATCAAGTCAAACCAAATCACTAATCGGGTTTTTTTCTTGGTTTGGTTCGGATTATCAGTTTGGCGCTTGCGGTTTGTCGGTTTCCTTTGAATACCTGTACTCCCAAAGACTACTCTTGTTGCTCTTTTCCTTCACCATATTACTCTCTCCGTCTCAATTTATGTAATATAGTTTGACTAAGCACGGAGTTTAAGAAAGAAATGAAGATTTTTGAAACTTGTGGTCCAAAATAAGCCATAGATGTTTATGTGGTTGTAAATCATTTCATTAAGGGTAAACAGTTAAATTATGAATTATATTTTTAAAATATAGAAAAAGAAAAATGTATCGCGTAAATTGGGGCCATAAATCGGTATTATTTGATGAGTTGGCCTTCACCACGGCAAACCCATGACGGTTGGCGGCGGGGGCCACGGCGGAGCCACCCAAGAAACAAGATGTCATTGTGATGGAAGCCATTGGAAAAAGGTTTATGGCTTTTGCGTGTGTGTGAGAGAGAGAGAGAAAAAAATTGAACGGACGAAATGTTTTTTTTAATGTTAGTCAGACTGTTATGCGTACAAGTGGAAAAGCAAAAAAATGATAGTGAAATTTCATTGGGTGATCATCTAGTTGCTTATCCAGATAAATAATTTTGAGCCGCTGGATACTTGTGATGTTGAAATAGTAGTCTTTACCTGGACATTAGTGGCTTTTTGAGCTTTGAGTTAGTGGCTTTTTGAGCTTTGATAGTGAGGTCCATCTTATGGATAATTATTTCGTTTTCACCCTTTTCATTTTGTCACCAGCTTTCGCAAAGAAAATCATTAAATGAAGCAACAAATTAAACGATCTTAATAATTATGTGGAAAGTGATTTGAGTTTAATAATATCTTAGGCTTTAGATAAATAAATCGTGCATTATATATTGCTTCTAAAGATTAAACATGTGCAATCTTGTACGCTTTGGTCCAACGGAACTCATAAGTTTATCATTTGAATTATGCTATTATTGAACAAAAAAGCGCATGTACCATGTGAACTTGTGCTCGATCTTATATAAACTTCACTCTTTTCTCCCTTTCTGATGTATAATATTTCCAAGGTTGTCATATGCAATCCTTCTTCGGAAGCTTACCAAATAGGAGCCTATTAGTCCTTTTTTACCTATCTTCCGATCTTCTTCATGGGCATCCCATTTACTTTTCTTATGGACATAGTGTCGTCGCTAAGGTTTGCCCACCATCGTATGGTAGGAACCCGATTTCGATACCATTGATATTTGTTACTGCACAATCAACCCATAGCATATGTAAAGGGACAAAATCATAATGCCCAAAAGTCCAAGTCAAAGCAGCCAATAGATAAATCTTTAGGTTAAAGCTAAATGGTGACAAAATTGGGAGACCTAAAATCCTTTGAGGTGGCCTAAAGAGACTGCGTCAAGGTGCGAATAATACTTTGGTAGTTGAACTCGGTCGTGATAGGTGGTATTAGAGATGCTACCTCTCCTAGAACGATGGTGAGGTAGCAAAAGAAGCGAGTCTCTAAGAGGGGGGGTGGGGAGGGGGGGGGGAGGCGGGAGTATAGATATTCCACTGTTGCTGGCTGTTGCCCTCGAAAGGAAGCTTGTTGTTAAAGTTATTGCTTTAGGCAAATTCTACATTGAAATGAAAGGGGAAAGTTAGAGGTCATATACGTAATGGCAAAACACATCAAATAACCCCTAAACTATACCCGAAATGTCGATATCACACTCAAACTATACAAATGACCTATTACACCCCCAAACATCTTAAAAGTGAATTATTTTACCCCTGATACATCTATAACCAGTTGCACATGGGGAGGTGCTACACACTCGCCCCGCCACGTAGGCGCCACATCAGCGCCACGTCAGAAAGTGAATTATTTTACCCCTTTTTTCTTTTCTTATATTTTCTCTTTTCTTTTTCTTTCTTCCTTCTTCTTCAGCTATTTGTTTCCTCCATTTTCGAGAGATGTGCTCAGCTTGAGTTACCATTTTGAGATAGAGGAAAAAAGAATAAAAATTAAGAGCATTAATTATCACCTTCTTTAATTTTTCAATTCATCTCCTTAAAATCACAGGTCCTAAACATAACCAAAAAAACAGATTTAATAAGTGAACGATTCTGTTACTTTAGACGAATAGATCAATTCAACTAAATTTGAATCTTATTTTCTAGTTTTGAAATCTCCACCTCTAACCCGTTATATTTTGAAACCCAATTGATTTGTTTTTAAAATTTAGCTATGAATATGTTGTTTTTTTGACCCAAAAAGAAAAAAAGAATAATATTTAGCTATGAATATGGTGGTGGTGGAGGAGCTCCGGCAGAGGTGGAAGTGAAGAAGAAAATGAGGGATGGGGTGGGGTTTACAAAAAATTGAATTTTACAATTAAAAAGAAAAAGAAAAAATGAGGGATGGATGGAGGCATGAGGGTGTGCAGATGAACGAGAAAGGGAGACAAGCTCATAAGAGCTCCGACAATGGCGGAAATGGAATGAGTCCGCGAGAAGGGGAAAAATGATGAAGAAAGGGAGGGGTTTGGGGGGTGGGGGTGTGTGGCGTGAAGATGGAGGAGAAGAGGAGGGACGGGGTGGCGGCGTGGTAGGGATGGAGCAGGCGTGAAGGGAGGAGAGGGAGAATGAAAAAAAAAAAAAAAAAAGAGAGAGAGCAGGGGTGAAGGGTGCAGGGATGAAGAAGAAAGAGAGATGGGCGGGTTTGGAGTGATAGAGGGGCAGGGGGCTACAAAAACATTTATTTTAATAAAAAATGGAATAAAAAAATAATTGTTTATAAAAAACGCGCCACTTATTAATTATTTTTTTATTTTTGTGCCACGTCAGCTTGTAGGTGGTATTAAATTCACTTTTAAATGTTCGAGTGTGTAATAGGTCATCTGTATAGTTTGAGTGTGAACTCGACATTTCGAGTATAGTTCAGGGGTCATTTGATGTATTTTGCCTATACGTAATTAGACCCCTAGTTAGAAACAAAAAAATAAAATTATCTCGCTTTCAAAATATAGCGACAAAATCTTCACATAATATATACAAACCTCTACAAATTCCATATAATTAGAATTTTGGAGATCTTTATGCCACTAACCACCATACACTTTATTCCTCCTCCTCTTTCTTCTTATTTTCTCTTTCAGATTTTTCAAGCATACCTTCAATAGCTTTATCAACTTCTTCTCTCAGATTTTTCAAGCACATATACAATGGCGTCATTAACTTATTCTCTCTAATTTGACGAGTATATATAGTCAGAATGATTTAAAGAACCGCCATTAAATTCCCATTTGAAGCTTCAATTGAGTATGAAAACTTTTCGTAGTCCTTTTGAGTCAGTGTGATCGGAATTAGTTGAAAATATCTGGACGAGACTATATAGAAAACTTGTGAAAGATTGAAAGTGATTTGGAATCAAAATTCAAAGCTTGAAAACATCATTGCGATGTTGTACGTCACATGTGTATCACTTTATATCGCATGCAGGGGTGATTTTAGGTACTAAAAGTGGGACACGTGAATACATGATCTCTCCGTAAAACTAAATATTTTATATATATATTTTCTAAAATTAGTAATACTATCTGTTTAACTATACTATAAAAAAGCAAATCTCGCTCTTACTTGAAGGTTGCGTTATTTACCTAGAGGACTAGGGATCAAGTCCCACTTAATACATTTTTTTTTTTTTTTTGAACACGTTTTTTTTTTTTTTTTTGATTCGCCTACGATCGTATGTGCATAGCATCATATGTTTATCACGTATACATCATGTAGCATATGACATACACAAATATACAATGGGGTTGCATACGTACATAGGATATACACTGCAGTTGCCACTGAAAATTCACCCAAAAACACCTCTAATATCCATTATATAGCCCTAAATTTGAGGTATAAGCTCCCTCATATGTAACTAAGCTTTTGAAATAACACGCAATCGAACAATTCCAAAAAATTCTCAGATTCGAAAATTAAGTTCGAAATGTTCGTCAATGAGATTATGTGATTTCTTCTTCACGATTCAACTCTACATCAATATTGCAACGCACTTCTTAACTTCGTAAAACAATAACCAAACATCAACACTTTCAAATGTTGCAAACTTTTACAGCAATTTCGAACACAAACAAACTCAATGGCGTATTCGAATCTTAAAAGAAGACCAAGCAAAGTTTAACTACTTTTAAGTTTTATAATTCAAAATCTCATAAAAAAAAATTGGGTGGGGCTTTTAGTACAGTTTGAAAGAGAGTGAGAGAGTTGAGATGATTGGAAGAGATAAATTTTATCATAATTGGAGCATAAAATCAAGAGATATAGTGGTTGACTTAAATTGGTACAAAATGAAAAGTATTCCTAAATTGAATAAATATTTGAAATTGTCTATAAAAATATAGTTAGTGCTTCTATATCGTCACGTAATGTAAAATTCAATTGCTAAGGCACCTTTTAGTGAGACATTGTATTGAGAGTTACATAACAAGGAAACTATTGATGTCAAATTAGAAAACACACCATCAAGCTAGACTATATATATAAGACAACATTTAAATTAAAGAGCTTACCAAGAAACCCTTTTGCGATCCAAGGGAATTGGGCCAAGGAGCCGTTTAGATTTTTGTGCGGAATGCCCTTCAAAGGCACTGGTCTTTAATTTTTGCCCCTCAAATTGTTGGTCTTTAATTTTTGCCCTTCGCCTAAAAATCCATGGGTTCCGGGTTCGAACCCCTGCTCAGTCAAAATATTTTTTTTAAAAAAAATCACAAGGCAGAGTTTTGGATTCAAACTCTACCTTAAGGTAGAGTTTGAACCTTATAAGGCAAAGTTCGGGCAAGACAAATATGTCTTGAAGTAAACTTTTTGCTAACTTTTGCTTGAATAGGCCTAATTTTGGACAAAGATAGGCGCCCAGAAGGCCTAATTTTGGGTAAAAGTTTGCCTTAAGTCAAACCTCTTGAGGCTAACTTTTGCCCGACTAGGCCTATTTTTTGCTACAAACCTCTGCCCTGCGAAATTCATTTTTTTTCTTACTAAGCCACAGTTCGAACCCAAAATCTCGGGGTATTAGACAAAAGGTAAAATTGAAGACTAACAATTTGAGGGGCAAAAATTAAAGACCAGTCCTTTGAAAGGCAATCATGCAAATCACCCATTTGAAATCATGATGATTTGAAGTTGAAGTTTTGTTTGGGCATACAATTTGGATTCCTAAAGTTGTATTTTTTCTCATGGACA
The DNA here is from genome assembly GCF_029784015.1 of Lycium ferocissimum. NCBI lineage: Eukaryota > Viridiplantae > Streptophyta > Magnoliopsida > Solanales > Solanaceae > Lycium > Lycium ferocissimum. Next base: position 58,603,773 of record NC_081348.1, on the reverse strand, counting down.
TAAAAACCCGACAAGTTGTGCAAACCATAAAAACATTCCCAATTCTTATACAATCTTACCAAATGACCAAATCGAAGTTTATGAAAAAATTAATACGCTACTAGAAGACCTTTCTAAGAAATACAACATTAAGTGATCGAACTTTAGTTCAATAAAAAGAAAAATTGAACATGAGTTGTATAAGTAAATGCGGTTGGTCTATGGTTGGTACGAGTAAATTTACTATAAATATACTACCAACTTGCAGATCTTTTAATATAAATGGTTGGTAAATATATTTGATATAAATGGTTGGTAAATATATCTACCAACTTATGGATATTTTTTAACAAAATATAAACTTATGTGTCATGTTTTATATTTAAAAAAATTTGAAATCATGATTTGGAATCCCAAATCATACTTTTTTGGAGAATTTGGGATTTAAAATCATGCTATGAAGTTGAGGTTGAATTTTTATGGAAATTGCATAAACAAACGCTGATTGAAATCAAAATATGAAACACCTACTAAGATTCACATTGAATCCAAATCAATATAAAATATCGCGTGTCACTTTACAATTTTGCTCCTTTAATTTTATAAGTGAACATTAGTGTTTTGATTAACTGAAATAAAGAAAAAAAAAGTTACAATTCGCCCCTCCACCTCTCTTGCACTTAGAATGTGGACATGATTTAGATAGAAGAATTATAATAGTTCGTTTTGTAAGAGTTAGCGACATCAAATGCCAGCTACGTCTCAATCCATTTCGGGGCGTGACAGTTGGGGTTTGGGTCATGATAAAGCTAGACCAAGTCGGCATAATATGTTGACACATAATGGATTAACAAATTTTCGAAAAAGAAGAATAACCTTCATTGTTTCAGCAAAAATACAAGCATTTAAAGTTAAAATCTTTGCCTTTTGATCACCTCTTTGGGGTTGTACTGATAATAATGTGCATTAGGGTTATACGTTCTTCACTGTTTGACACTTCTCAAAGCTTTACGGGCTCGTTTGGTATAAGGGATAAGGGGTAATTAATTTCGGAGTTAAATTTGGGATGAGTTTATTTCACGTTTGGTTGGAATAAAATCCCGGGGTAACTAATCTTATCCCGAGATTATAGTGTTATTTTTATTCCACATTGTGAGTGGGATAACAATCCCGAAATATTAATCCCGGAATAACTTGTTCCCCAACCAAAAGAGCCCAAGGGTCTGAGAATCTGTTTCATCACATATCAAGGGCCTATGTCACAAATAACTAAAGTTACCGAAATAATTCACTTGAAACCAGAATTATTTCAAAATTTTATACTAATAAACAAATTATTTTCAAAATTTTATACTAATAAACAAAGAAGTACCCTTTTAGTTAAAGCTGACTTTGGTCATTTATAAGTGTTGTAATAATGTGAAAGTAGCATATTAAAATGTGTACTAGAGTTTAAATAGAAAACTTCCAGTATTAGGTGAAGATTTTGAACTTTTGAGAATTATTTTGGAATTACAAAACACAAACAAATTGTAATGTCCAATACATAGGACAAAGCAATCCTTTACTTCTAGCTAATCATTTGTACTTTCTCTTAACATCAACATTGACTTTAAGAGTTTGTTTATATTCAACTCTAGAGTTTTTTAAAGTTTAAAAATTCAGATAACAAGAAAATTAATTAATTACTTCAAACGGTCAATTTGGGAGAAATAGTTAACTTAATATTGGCTAGGATCACATAATTACTGGAACCTGTGGCTCTTCGCTAAATCAAATGTAGTGCTCCGTCAGGTTCAAAATAAGTTACCACTTAGCTTTTTGCACATCTCTTAAGAAATTACTAACTGGATACTAGAGAAAAATAAGTATTTTGACTAAACTATCCTTGATTAAATACTGCTACCTAATTCATGTAGTTTCTTGATTACATGAAAATTCAATTATCTAAATAGGGGTAAATTTGGAAGAAAATAATTAATTCCTTCTTGATTATGTAAGTAGACACTTATTTTGAACCGGAGGGAGTAGTTTTTTAATCTTTATAATTATTGTGATTTGTGAAATCCCTCACAACGGTAAAATTGAGAATAAGCTAAACTAATCATCGTATTACAAGTTAACGTGGATTATTTAACAGTATTTCAGTTCAAATTCTCGAATACAGTGGTTTTAATAGGGATATAAGGTTAAGTAGAACTACGAAATAGTTTTAATTTCACATTATAACGTGCATTTTTAACATCCACTTGTATAAGATTCTAACATTGGATTATACTCAAACTTTTCCATTTGGTTTTATCAAAAATACAGCATGGAACTACGAAATAGTTTTAATTTCACATTATAACGTGCATTTTTAACGTCCACTTGTGTAAGATTCTAACATTGGATTGTACTCAAACTTTTCCATTTGGTTTTATCAAAAAATACAGTATGGAAATTATACTGTCATGTTGCAATATAGTACACTACATTAAGAAATTGAATTTCAAATTTGAAAGATCAAATAGATGGTGACGTCCTTTTTAAAGGGACGTAAATTTACTCACTCACCTTTTCCCATTTATAAACTGTGCTTGAAATCCTTTTAGTTTCAAAAAGCTTGGCAGAAGAATAATTGAAACTTTTTTTTAATGGCCAGAAGAAATGACATTTCTTAGAAGATGATTCTGGAACTAGTTTTTGACAGGGCCTATTTTAACTCGAAGAAAAAATAAAATGTTACACCCCAAAAGATTATGGATTCAAATCAATTAGTATGACAAAGAACCTAACAAAATTTGACAAGTAAAAACGAGACAAAATTTTTCAAAATGGTGTCCACCGGTAATGGATTAAAAATAGCAGCGCGTGCACAAGCATCCGCGTTAGCAGGGTTCGGGGAAGGGTCACACCCCAAGGGATGTGATGTAGACATTCTATCTAATGCAAGTATTAGTCGAACCTGACTATCATACGTCACATAGAGAACAATTTTACACGTTCTTTCAAAACATATGAATCTAGATAATTGATCTTTCGCAACATTCAAAATATGTGGAAGGGAGTTCATGATGCACCGATTCCTGTCGGTGACGTATAACAAGACAACAAGCGAGCATACTTTTGTTCGCTTCTTCTCCATCAAGCACGGAAGTTGTAATAGGATTGGCAGATAATTAAAAATTGCATTTTGCAACATTCAAAATATGTTGAAGTAGTTCATGATACACCGATTTTTTTCGGTGACATATAACAAGACTAAGTTAAATGGAGTCCACTTATTTTTTGAGCTTATTTTCCATCAAGCTTTAACGGAAGTTGTAAGTCAGTGAATATCTAAGGATTTAAAATTTGCAATGTATCTAAATTTTCAATTCACCACTACACGTCTCTGTTTATCAAAGATTTACAAGTTATTTCTAATTTTCAGTTGTTTACTAGCGCAAAAAAGCTCATTAAAGTAGAAGCAAATAAAATTAAGAAAACTAATATTCTCTTCATTTCAATTTATGTGAACCTATTTGACTGGGCACGGAGTTTAAGAAAGAAGAGAAATTTTTTAAACTTATGTTAAATGAGTCACATATATTTTGTATGGCTATAAATCAATGCAAAACGTAAATTATTTCCGAATATAGAAAAAGATCATTTTTTTTATAAGGACTAATAAGAAAATAGATGTACATCAATTGAAACAGATGGAGTAATAAACATGAAATAGTATATTACAATCAAATTATTATTTCAAATTTGTAGAAAATGTTGGGTTAACAAAGTAGATGTGAAAACCAAGAGAATCATAGCATATGAAAGCATGCATGCAAAGGAGGAAGCAATAAAGAATTAAATGTTGAGCCAAGGCTGACAAGGAATGAGCCTTTTCTGGTGCTGTTTTCCAGCATTGCAATAATGCAATAAATGACAAAGTGACAAAAACACATTTATAATTTGTTCAATTTCCTTTTATGTCAAACAACTCAGTGACATACACTCTCTATTCACTTTTACTTATCCAATATTTCAAAAATATATTTTCACTTTTACTTATCACTTTTAGTATATCAAGATAAAACAATTTATTTTTTTCCTGTATTACTTATAATATTAATTACTCACTTCAAATCATTTTTCAATAAAAATATACACCAATTAATATGGGTAATATAAATTATGCACCAATTATTTCTTAAACAGATACACAAGTAAAAGTGAACGGAGGGAGTATAAATTTTTGACTAAGACTTCTGAGTTACTTAATATTAGTAATTAATGCATATATTTAACTAAATAATACTCCGTCCATCCCATAATAAGTGTCACATTAGCCAAAAACACGCATATTAAGAAACTAATGATGAAGTGTAAAGTTTACCAAATTATCCTTATGTAAAAAAATTATTTTTTCCTTTTGATAATTAGAGCATGCACAAGTAGTTCATCTTATGACATTGGAAACCTAACCATCATCATTTAGAATATTATTAATTAATCCTAGATTTAACTAAATAATACTCCCATTGTGAATCCAACTTTTGGCCTTGAATAAAGAAACTTGTCATTTTTTGTCCAAGGCTAAGATGGAAAAACTAGTCGCATATATGCAAGTAAAAGTGACACTTATGACAAAAAAATGTTAAGTTTATTATGGAACGGAAATTATATTAAGAATCAACAAATCAAAGTGGAAATTATTTTTTCCTCTTTGATAATGTAGAATATGTCTTACATTTATTGACTTTAGTGTAAACATTCTGTACGAATAAGCTTTTACCTATTTTATGGAAATTTTATTTAACATATGTGTTATTTCAACACTTAAATTACTATGGATATATAAATAATCTGAAAGAACTAGCTCGTTGTATGTCACAAATTATAACAATATATGGTTCACAGGTAATTGAGCAAAAGAGTTTAACTTTTGTATGCCGGTAACATAAAAGTTGTTTGATCATTTAAAGTATAACATCCATAATAAATTAAACTAATGACATGAAAAATAAAATAAGTAACCTACTTTAATATGTTAATTAAATTGCATTGACGAAGTAAAAAGTTTATTCAAAAAGAATATAAGTTATTTTTTGTCATTTATCCATTATTCCAATGACGGAAAGAGTCAAAGATATCTCTAACGTATAAAAAATGGCTCACAAGTACCTTCTCTCGTTTTTTTGGTCTAAATATACTCCCAACATTTATTTTTTTGCTCAAGAATACCCCTCAGACGAACCTGATAGCTTTTTTGCAATTTAAAATAGCCACGTTGCATGTTCTAATTTGTCCCATATATTACTTAATTTATAAATTAAACCCACACTTTTCTTTAAGGGAAACTTACACAAATCTTAAGAATCAACAAATCAAAGTGGAAATGCATTTCGTTTCACTATTTGAAAAGTGTATATGCAAATACGAAAACACGTTATGGCTCTATTTTTGGACATTTATTGAAAAAAAATTCTAAGAGAAAAAATAAGTAAAAACATAATATTCTTTTCCTTTTTGAATAAGCTTTTACCTATTCTATGGAAATTTTATTTAACATATGTGATATTTCAATACTTAAATTACTATGGATATATAAATAATCTGAAAGAACTAGCTCGTTGTATGTCACAAAACAAGTTATAACAATATATGGTTGACAGATAATTGAACAAAAGAGTTTAACTTTTGTATGCTGATAACATAAAAGTTGTTTGCACTATTGATAATTTAAAGTATAACATCCATAATAAATTAAATTAATGACATGAAAAATAAAATAAGTAACCTACTTTAATATGAATTAAATTGCATTGACAGTGTAAAAGGTTTATTCACTAACAACAGATATAAGTTAAATTTGAATAATTTGTGGTCATATTTATCCATTATTCTAATGACGGAAAGAGCCAAAGATATCCCTAACGTATAAAAAAATCAAACTTTTTTTTCTTTTTCCCATTTGTTACCAAAGCCACTCATTTTCCTTATATCAACTTATTTTTTCCATGGTCTAAATATTTTACTTTCCCAACATTTATTTTTTTCACTTCGTCAAGAATACCTTCTCAGACGAACCTGATAGCTTTTTAAATTTGCAATTTAAAATAGCCACGTTGCATGTTCTAATTTGTCCCATATATTACTTAATTTATAAAATAAACCCACCCTTTTCTTTATCTCAACCGGCCCCTAATAATCCTGACCCGTTTCTTTCACAATTAAAACCCACAATCCCATTTGTTCTCAAGTTTTATGACTGCTACACTATACATCAATTTCATAGCAGATGAATTAAAACAAAACCAATTTTAACTAGTACTGTGAGTGTCAGCGTACATGCTCCACACATATCATAGGTTTTAATTGTGAAAGAAACGTGTGTAGGATTATTAGGGGTGGGTTTGGGATAAAAAAATGAGTGAATTTAATTTTAAATTAAGTAATATATGTGGCAAATTAGAATACGTGACTATTTTAAATTGCAAAGTCATCAGATATAACATGTTAGTTTGAGGGGTATTCATGAACCAAAAACAAAGTTGGAGATATTTTTAGGTCAATAGGTGGAAAGAAGACATTATTAGATCAATAGGTGAAAAGAGTAATTTTAAGTAATTTTTCATATGTTAAACATATTTTTGACTCTTTTCTGCAATGCATTATGTTCCCTCCGTCTCAAAATATTAGTAGCATTTTTCATTTACACGTCCATTAAGAAAGCATTTATAAGGGTTTTGACTATTTTACTCAACATATTTCATTGTGTTCTCTCTTCTCAATAAATATTTACTCCATTAATGATGAAACATCTTAAACGTTAGTATGTAAACTCACAAAATAAGCTCATTGATGTAATTAATATAACGATAAAATGGGAAAAACTATTTAATTTTATTTTGGGTGAATAAAAAGATAAATATCTTAAGACAAGTATTTTTAGTAAAGACGATAAATATTTTGCAACGGAGGGAGTAAATTCTTGAGAAGAAAAATTCGTGACACAATGATCTAAAGCATTTAATTTACCCATTGACTACCATAACATATATACACAACTTAAACGGCACGGACCACATTTATTTAAGTTTTAAAAAAATTTCTTGAAAGATCCTAGTCTCATTAAATATAAAGCAAAATGAAACTGTAGTATTAAATAATTAAAGTCACGCTTAGAAACACAGGGAGCGAAGAAATTAAGAGACTAAAAGGGACATAACATCTTGAAACGTGTGATTTTGTTCTGCTTTTTCTTGGACTTTGGCTCCTTTTTTTAATGGACTACTTGTATTTAATTTCCTTCGTGAGGCAATCTTCTTTTTAATATTTATTTTTTATTGGAAAAGAACCTCTCTTTTGATATGTCAACTGCGGTGAAGATCTGCTAATTGCAACATTGATTTATTTATACAAAAAGAACCTTCCATAAGCCAGTTATTGAACAATTTGGCGAAGGAGCTAGGGTTTTCATTAAGAAAATTTAAAAATAAAAAAATAAACACACGAATAAGTCAAAAGAATTCAAAGTCTATTATATACAAACTAAAATAATTTCAACATTTTATATACAACTTAATTTTTCCACAAAGAGGCTGATATAAATCCCCTTGCACCCCTCTAGCTCAATCATTGATCAAATTAGGGTTAGGCAAGAGGTCAATTATTTATTCAATGGGAAAAAGTAAATTTTAGTCCACAACACAAAAAATTAAAGGAAAAAAAAAAAAGATTGATTTAAGTTTTTTTTTTGTTTTGTTTTGTTTTTTTGTTTTTGTTTTATGTAAAGTAGGGAACCCGCAACAACTACTCTTTGGGTGTACTCTGAGTAAACCCCGCTCATTTTCAGTGATTAATTCTCAGTTTATTTGCCCAAATTTATATAGCATAGTTTGAGTCTATAGTTTCAATCATGCGCCCCTATGTATGTATGTGTGTGTGTGTATATATATATATTATGATAAAGTTTTGACAATCCAACTATTACTACTGCAAATAGATTGTTAACGTTATTGTTTGAACTTAGGTTCAAGCAACCGACAAAAGGGAAAAAATTGATAGTGGGAGGTTTTTAATTAAAGATAGATGTTATTAGTGGTGTTGAGACATTGATTTGATCTGCATTATGATTGATTTAGGCCCCGTTTGTTCATAGATACAAAAAAAAAAAATCACTTTTTTTGGAATTTTGGAGTTGGAGTTGTGTTTGGCCATAGTTTTTGAAATTGTAGTTTTTGGTGAAATGTAATTGTAAAAAAGTGAAAAAAGTGAATTTTAAAAAAAAACAAGTTTTTTGAGTTTTTGATATTCGAATACAACTTCAAGTTGTATTCTAATTCTAATAATTAAGATAAAGTGAAGTTGTATATGTCGATTCCGGAATAAAGTGAATAATTCTTATGGCCATACGGGGGCTTAGATCCGTTGTACTAGCACTCCCTTAATTAGTCCATGTTTATTTGTTCATATTTAATTTGACACATTCCTTAAGAAACAATAAGTAAATTAATAATTTTACTAAAAAGAAAAAAAATAGGTATAAAGGTAAATTGCTCTTAGTTTTTAAAATTGAACAAGTAAAAATGGGCATTTATTTTTAATATCGTGGACAAGTAAAAGTAGTTTATCGGAACCAACCTCTGTACCTCCAAGATAGGGGTAAAGCCTGCATACACTATACCCTCTCGAGACTCCACTTTGTGGGATTACATATTAGGTATATTGTTGTTGTTGTTGTTGGACGAGTAAAAGCAGACAAAGGGAGTGTTTTTATCATTCCATCCGTTTCATTTTATCTGTTTTAATTCCATTGAACACAAAATTTGAGAAATTATAAGACTTTTGAATTTTACAATTTAAATTAAAGATTCGTAATGTGTACTAAAAGACTTCTGCAGCATCGTTAATTCAGATTCACGCCGTATAAAATACATGAAAGAGGAAGTGCTCCCTACCAATTTTTTTCCCCATACTTAGGGCTTGAATGGGGAGAAATCTTATTCATCTCACCACAATCCTAATTGTCTGTAAAAAATTATTACTAAATTTAATAAAACATACTTAAATTATTACTAAATATAATAAAACATACTTCTTATTTTTTTTTTAAGTGCTAAAATACATACATTAAAACAGGTGGAGTATATGGCATTAGGTGTTCTACCAATTTTTCCCCCATAACCAAATCAATTTAGGGCTTTTTAAATGTCTAAAACCATAACCAAACCAAGAAAATAATAACCATTCATATTGTCGGTTTGGTTCGGTTTGGTTGGTTTTTCAATTTATGACTAGCCATAATTCAAATATTCTCTCTACATTCTTCAAATTTCTTATGGCTCTTTTTTTCTCACTATTTGTCGCATATCAAGTGAACACACATAAAATGAAAAGAGATAGTAGGATTTTAACTTTTTACCTTTATTGCTTAAGTTAGACTTATTTGAATTTGATAATGGACGTGACATATTCTTTTATTAAAAAAATAAAATTAAATTAATAATTAAAAGGTATAAAATATCTTTAATTATTTATGAAAAGTTAATATTATACATATAAATAATTATAAATTTTATGTATATAATTATCATTTATTCTTATTTTTTACTATAATTATTTTTTTTTTTTTAAAGTGCTTTTTTATTAAGTTTGGTAAAATACATACATTAAAACAGGTGGAGTATATGGCATGTTGGCAACTTCGCTAATGTTTTGTCTTTTATTAATCATTAGATTTAAGTTTCATTAATCCAAACAGTTCATTATAAGTGAGAACTGAGAACCACACAGATTGGTGAGGGGACCAATAGACACACAAGATCAGAAGCACGCCAGGTTGGTCATAGCAAAAAAACAGTCTGTGGAGGGTAACTAAAAGTAAAAGTACATTAACTCACAAAATTTCAAGATTCTTGACATTCCCAAAAGGCATCGGTACCAATTGGAACATAAATAAATCTTTACTTCCATTTCAAAAATACTTATTCTTCCATTTATAATTTGAAGGTGGCAAGTGAACAATATAAATTTTGAGTTTAATTTTTTGTAAATTGACAATGTAAGGTAACTTCACATTATTAGATCAATTAAAAATAACAATAAGAATCTGTCATAATAAATGAGATTAGTAACTTAAAATATGGCAAGTTATATATTATAACAGGTAAAGGGAAAAGTGAATTTGTAGGCCACTTACAAAATATTTCTAGTTTTATGGCCTTTTTATAAGAGATCTTCATTTTTACAAATTAAAGATCTGAAAAATGTTATTTTCTTCTATTCAAATTGTAAAAAGCAAGGCATCCCATTTCCTCTAAAAGATATGGTGTTTATTTTTTAGATATTGACAGTGTATAGAAGCTAAATTTAACTTTTTAACTTCATACATTGCCGATGTAAAAAAGCTTTTATACTGCTAGATTATCTAAAAGATATATAACTACAAGAATTGCACATAATAAATGGACCTAATTAGATGTAAAATAAGTGAAGTAACATGTTAAACGGGTTAAATTACACTGACAATATAAAAATAATTTATATAATCTGTTCTTTTCAATTTATGTGCGGTTTCGTTTAAAAGTTTAAAGAGAAAGGGAGACTTTTGAAACTTGTGGTTTTAACACACTTTAGACATTTGAGTGACTATAAAATATTTAATTAAGGTAAAACGATAATTTAAGTGTTACATAGGTTATTTTTAATTATAGAAAGACGACTTTTTTTTAATGCAGTTTAAAACAAAAGTGTGTCACATAAGGGCAATATTGTCATTTCAACCACCCCACCCAGTATATATATATAAACGTTAAACATATCCACAATTCCTCTAGGCTCTAGTGTTTAGTCTTGTACCGTTAAATTCAAATTTTCTTACACCAAACAAATACACTGCAAAAAGGCAAACACTCCTTGTTTCACTAAACAACAGAAAACACAACACTGATATCACCACCATTGACTAGACATAGAGAAAACCAGAGAAATAAACACAGATATATACCAATAAATATACAGAAAGAAATAGTGAAAGAAGAGAGATAATGTCATCAACAACAACAATAGCAAGAAAACCAAAATGGCATCCAACACCACCACCACCACCAAGTCCAAAAATACTTCATTTCCCACGTAGAACTCGTCGTAAAAATACCAAAAATAGTAGTATGAAAAAGAATAAGATTTATTCACATATTTGTAACCCTTTAGAGCTACATGAGAAATATTACTATAAAGGGAGACTAGAAAGTTTGTTTGATCAAGAAAGAGTGTTTCATGGTAGCTCTTCTTCATCTGTTATTAATCCTATTGTTCTTCTTAATACTTCAAATACTTCTTCTTCTTCTTCGACTTCGACTTCGAATACAGCTCAGAGGAGAGAAAGAGTTGAAGAACAAGAACACGAAGGTGATGATGTGGCGGCGGAGGGAGGTGGCAAAGAGAGGTTTGTACAATAAAAGCGCGACAGTCTTTCCTTTTTAGTCAGTTTAAAAAAGAATGATAAAGTTCTATATTTAGTATTTTTTTATTTAAACCTTAATGGGATAATTTTAAGCCCTCAAATGCGCATATTACAAATCCTCAATAAGGCCACTAAACATACTCTCTAGTGGTATAAATGCTAAAATAAAATATTACAATGGGGTGATTCAAATCTAGAGTAAAATAGGAAGTATGATGTCAATGCGAAAAAATTGATTCTTGACATAGAAATTTCGTTTTGTGTTTTGGTGGGCAGGGGAAGGTTTGTAATATTAAGTTACGATTTTTACAGTTTCCTAAAAGATTCTTGACAAATCTTTGCTTGAATTAATGCAAATTTGTTTTTTAAAGAAAACCCTTTACTCTCCTGGAAAATTTAAAATGAGTTGATTCAAATTTAGAGTAAAATAGCAAGTCTACAGATTTGATTTAATGTGAAAAAATGATTCTTGACATAGAAATTGTTTGTAAAATTAAAATCTTTTATGAACCAAGTTTAATATTGTAACATAAAGTTACCATTTTTACGGTTTCCTAGAAAATGGGGCTGACAAATCTTGCTTGAATTAATGCAAATTTGTTTTTTAAAGAAAACCCTTTACTCTCTTGTGAATATTACAGTGATATGATTCAAATTTAGAGTGGAATAGGAAGAATGATGTTTCAATTCAATATGAAAAACTAGTTCTTGACATAAATTGTTTATGCTTTGTGGTGGCAGGGGGAAGCTTGTGGAGGAGAAATGGAGGTTTCAGGCAGAGATGTTAAGGGCAGAGTGTAATTTCTTAAGGATGGAAAGAGAATTTGCTTTGAAGAAATTGGAAAGAAATAGACTTCAGATGGAGAAGACTCTTAGATCAGCTGTTCAAACTCTCATTTCTGTTAGTATCTCTCCTCTTTTTTTTCTTTCTCCTTGTTTATTGAGAAAATTTTAATAGTTGAATATACTTTAAGGTAACTAATTCCTCTTATTATATGAATAGTTATCTGTAATTATTTTTTACATGACTCTAATAATGATTTTATACTGTTTGGTTCGCGTATTAAATTATCCCGAAATCATAGTTTTTTGACTATAATTCCTGAACTAAGTTATCTCACCTGGAAGGTGGGATAAAATAATTTCAGGTTTGATGGGATAAGATGGGATATCCATGATTAAGATAACTTTATACTATCAACCAAACACATTATAAATTTAATCCTAGACTTATGTGTCACCTTATCCCGCCTGCCAATCGATTATGTATAGAATTTAACTGTAAAATAGAATAGTCATGCATGTTTGTGTTTGGTCATATGTAGAAAGAAAAGAAAAAACAGGTTTTCAGATTTTTCATGCAAGCCCACTGCCCAAGAAATGCACCACTGTTCAAATTTTCTCTTTATACATACTATGAAATAATTTTCTTTAATATTTTTTGCTTTTCATTTTTTAATTTGGAAAATAGTACAATTTTTAAATGGAAGAGGGTTAGCAATGGGGTTACTGTTTTCAAAATGGTCTACTTCATTACATAGAGTAAATGTCCAAAGTGACATTTTAACATTCCTGGATTCTTCTTGTAATTTTTTCTTATTTTTGAGGAAGTTCAATGTCAAGTTAGTTCAGAACCTGACATTCTTTTTCTTTGTTTATATTATCTTATAGAAAAAGCCAAAGTAAAAATCTAAGTTTTACTTTTCTTACTTGATTTGCAGGGGAAAAAGAAGATTTTTGAAGGGAAGAGTGTGAATGCAGTATTAGAAGAAGAGATTGAAGATTTGGCAGAAAAACTTGAGGAGTTAAAAAAGACTTGTAAAAATAATAAAGATGTTGAAGTGAGACACTGTAGTAATTTTGATAAAAAGGCATGTCATTTACAGAAAAGGCTAGAGAAGCTTGGAGGTTTAACAGATGAAAAAGCTCTTATGGAGTTACAACAACTGGCCCACTCAAGCAATGAAATTGACAAGGAAAGCAAGAATACTTCTACTGATGTAAGTTTTGGCCTTTTATCTTTTATGTAGTTGCAAAAAAGAGAAAAAGATGTATTCTTGATTTATGTATTTAACTTAAAAGAGGCTATAAAGTAAGCCATTGATGCATGTTTATCAACTAAGTAATTACTAGTATATCATTTAATAGCCTCATAGACTTTTTGTTTAAGAAAAAGATAAGATGCTAATTGGTTTTACTTTTTAATGTTGTGTGCATTAGTTCCTTATGATGGAGAACTATTTGAGAACCTGCTATCATTTGAAAATTTCACCTTGGACTAAGGGTAACTGGTAACTCCACGTGGACCATTAAAATAATGGAGTAAGATAGTACATTGATAAAAAAATTGAAAAAAGACAACAGGGGTGGTACTTTTTTTAATGAATTTAACTTATACGCACCGATGGATGATATTGAAATTTTTACTTGATGATATATTTTAATCAGTTATAACATGCTATTTACTGCATTTTTTAAGTTATCAAATAAGGATAGCTATAAACAGTCGGTTGTTGATGTAGGTCATCTTGTTGAAGTGATTTTGATCTAATTTTTTTAGCTTTGTTTTTTGGGAAAATGAAATATTTGAAAAATGTTTTTGCAGGTGGAGTTGCTGAGGGTAAAAATGGAAGGACTGTCAAAGGGTATGCTAGATAGAATGGAGGAAGAATATGGGGCAATACTTGCTAGCACAGCTAACAGTTCTGTTGCCAGTTCTGCTTCAACTTCCAAGAGAATTGACTCTTTTACAGACCCTTCATCAACTTTCTTTACTAGACAACCATCTCAGGTAAAGTCAGAATGTTAAAATGTTTTTTATTTGTATAATAATTGTACTTCTCTGTCTGTACCTAAATATTAATTTACAATGATGTGTACAGCACTTGTAATAATTTTGTAATAGCTAGTGAACTTCTTTTACATTATTTTCTTTGCTGTACTGTAGTAAAGAATTAGCTACTGCTTGAATCCTAGAGTTATAAATTCGAAAGTAAATGGTGGACAAATTGCCATATCAACATAAGATAAAATCACCAAATAAGGACTGCCACGTTATCAAAATACTATATTAATTGCCATATACTCCTGCAATGCTAGCAATTTCTGATATTGTTCCTACTTTTTTGTTGCATATTTTGCTAAAGTCCTGTAATTGTAGAGGGGGCCTGGAAATGTTCTTTTTGGCTAATTTAGTTGTAGGTACTGGACAATACATTTTATGATGTGGCAGTTCTTATTTGGCAATTTTATCTTATGTGGTAACTTACTTGTATTTTCAGGCGCATTGATATCTCTAGCGATTTTCATTATATGCAGAATGTAGGGATAGTTAACGTGTTTTATCGTAATTTCATTTAGTTTTATGACTTTGTTGCAATAGACCTTTAGTTCGATGATCATTCGTGAAATTTATCCTAACGAAACAGTATTTTGTATAACATCTTAAGAGTCATGCATCGATGCATTTCCAACATGGTACTTGTCTTCATCATATTATGGAGTTTTATTGCTAGTTTTGAACTGAAGAGACAGTTTTTGCACCCTTCTTTCATACAAAACAGGACATGATGGCAATCGAGGAGAACAAATGCTCACGACGTTGCAAGACTATAATACGAAGGATCGTTGAACAAGTGAGAGCTGAAACTGAGCAATGGTCACAAATGCAGGAAATGCTGCAGCAAGTCAGAGGGGAGATGGAACAACTGCAGGCTTCTCGCGATTTCTGGGAAAATCGAGCCCTAGATTTTTCTCACGAAATCCAATCTTTACAGTCCTCTGTAAGAATTAATCTGTTCTTGGTTTTTTCCAGTGACATGTTGAAGAAAGAAGTTTGGATTTGAAACGTTTCAGTATATATTATTTCTTGATAAGTATCTCATTTACTTGGCTTTTATAGGTGGAAGAATGGAAAGACAAAGCACAAGCATTTGAAACCAAGGCAAAGGATGTGCAGTGTGAATTATCTGCAGCAAAAGAGGAGCTAGAAAAATCAAGGACAAAGAAAGCTATGGGACATGATCCGAGGGAGGTAACGTCTACCCCGAATTCGCCTATGATGTCATTAGCCAAACAAATCGAGAAGGAAAAACGCGTGTTGGTTTGTCGGTTGAAAGAAGAAAATGCCAATCAGAAGTTGCAAAAACAAAGAGCTGTTGAAACAATCTCAAGGAAAGATTTGCCACCTGATTCTCTAGGGAAACAAATAGAGAATGAAAACCGTATGTTTATGCATCGTCGGAAGGAACATCGCGGAGCCAATGACAAGAGTTGTAAGCCAGAACATTCTCCTGTTGGGAGAAGAAAAGAACATTCATACAGCAGCAAAGACCTTGGAGTACCAAAAAGGCCACCATTTAGAGATGTTGGGAATTCATCACCATTATTGGTGAGGCAAAATAGTAAAGCTGTTTACCCCTTGCATAGCCCTAAATCTAGACAGGCAAATGAAAGGTTCTGAAAGTAAGGCAAATGTCTCTTTCTCTTATCAGTTTTGTCATATTGTTGTCTGCCTCAAGTGAAAATTTACTTAGTCATGACTAGTGCAAGCCTTTTGTACAGCAGACAATTTTGGTAATAATAAGAGCGTCTGCATTGCTAATTTTGCTGATTCATATATTTATTCAGCGTGTGCCCCTTTCAACCCATCTGCCTCCTTTCAAAATCATTTTTTTATTTGGGGATAACAGAGAAATTCCTAAGGGCCAGTTGTTATACAGTTTGAAACTTGGTCAACAATGGCCGTGTGCCTGGAGGAGTCTAGGATCTTAGATTCTGGTCTTTTTAAGTTACTGAACTGGCACGTCAGTCACTAGTTCCACCCCTGGTGCCCCCTTTACCCCTCTCCACTTAAATGTTGGGCTTTTGTTCATGACAGTATTTGACTCGTCATGTGCACCTAGCGCACACATCACGTGTTGATGCTCTTACTGTTGAACCAAAGACTTGAGGGCATCCTTCCTACAAGATATCTAATGCAAGCTTACTACAGATGAGTTAAAGCTATATGAGAGTTCCTATTGTTAGCCTCACATTAGAGGAATTAAGATAAAATTGATGTGAGTTGAAGACTTCTAAAGAAGCTGCAGAGAAATCATACGGACTCCTCAAGAATGTTAAGAAGCATCTTGATTTAACCACACTAAGGTTACATAAAGTATTCATCTGCCTTGGCATACTTTTGTCATCATCAAAGGAAAAACAAAAGAATGAGGAAACAAAGTGAGAACAGATGTTAAAGCACTAAGAATCACTTTGAATCAGCCCCAATCGACTATCTTCAGATTCAACTAGTTAAATTCAAAACCCACTGTAGAATTGTTTTAAAATTTCTCAAAATATGAGGAAACTAGGGATTAAAAGTTGCAGGAATAATAAGTTTTTTTCAAGCTCTGATACCAGTTGACGTGAAAAGTATTCAAATTTGATAGAAAATACTCCCTCTTAGCACTTATTTTAGCTCCAATAAATTAATAATTGTTTCCAATTATACCATAATATCAAATAAGCAGGGGCATCTTGTGCATTAGGCATAAGGCCGTTGCCTTAGGCCCCATAATTTGGGTGCTCTGCTTTTTTTAATGTATAGATTTATTATGTATTAATTATTTTCAAGTTTGAATATTCTTTTTTTTAAAAAGAAGAGTACTACTTTTTGGGCCCCTTTTTTACTATATTTTTACGAGTTTGTTGGCACAAAAAAAGGCATGACAACTTTCATTAATGGTTCAATCCGTTAACTGGATAGAGATTTTTTTTCCGTTAAAGGCAATAATGTTATGATTTTTTTGGAGAAAGATGCAAACAATAAGGTAGAAATATGAATAAAAATTGTCTCATATAGATTTTAATATCATAAGCCTTTATATAGGCACTTAAATAGAGTAGTAAACTCTTCCTACAACACAAGTATTAGACTATTACTAAAACTAAAATACTGAATAGTATACTCCCTCCATTTCAATTTATGTAAACTCATTTGACTGGGCACAACATTTAAGAAAGAGTGAAGACTTTTGAAACTTATGGTTCAAAATAAGTTTTGAATATTTGTGTGGTTGTAAATCATTTCATAAAGTAAATTTGTTTCCAAATTAGGAAAGAGGTCATTCATTTTGGCACAGACTAAAAAAGAAATAGGTTCACATAGATTGAAACAAAGGGAGTACTAAATTAAATATTAGACTTTTTCTATAACTAAACAACTAATTATTCTAGAAAATTGTAGCAGTAACAGATGAAAAATCCAACACTCCTCCTTGCTTCTGTTGTTGCAATCTAGAAAAGTTGTTCCTCCTTAATTTCAACTCTAGCAATTTGTGCTTGTGGATTTCTTTTTTGAGTATTTTTGAACTTGCACACATCGATAACATGAGCCTTTCTTCTTCTTGAACTCAATTTTCTTGCATTTTTTCATCACATGCTTCAAGTATTTCTCGGTGACAATTTTTCTATTCCGTCGATTGAAAGTAATTGTGTAACTTTCATTTTCAAGCGGAAGAGAATTATTCTTACATATTTTAAAATTGATTAACTTCATCTTCGCTGACCAAATATGATAGTTTTCACTAGTGAAAGTTTGTGAGACATTCAAAGAGTGACTATTGCCTATCATGGTTGAAAAAATAAGGTTAAGAGTATTAGGGCTTAAAATTTGTATTGGTTGAAAATAGCCCTGAGCGTTAAAAATAAGCACGGGTTAAAATGAGTTGAAAATAGCCCTCAGCGTTAAAAATAAGCACGGGTTAAAATGAGTTGAAAATAGGTATGGGTTAAAAGTGGTCGCACAAATTTCTTCTTCAATGAATGCTCAGACCCATTAAGATCAATCAAGGCGCTGATACAACTGTTATGATTTTTTGGAGAAAGATGCAAACAACAAGGTAGAAATATGAATAAAAATTGTCTCATATAAATACATAAATACAGTAGCAACATATACTTGAATGAAAATGTTTTTGGCAGGATTACAAGGGTGGTATTAGCATGTGTACATGCTCATTTTTTTGTAATACTTCTAAAGACCTGTTCATTTAAGAAAACTAGAGACACTGGCAAACAAAGTGCAAAATACTGTCAAGGAGATAACAGCTGGATCTGAAGAAATGATGGAAGAATCCTACTCCATCCTGGAAGCCTGAATCTTTATTCATCAGACTTTTGAACCATAACACCTGGTGAGAGCTTGTAGGTGTTTGAGATGGTGTCAAGTCAAGGCCACAAGATCTGTAGTAGACAAGCTTCTATACATTCTTTTGATGTAGTTCACAGTTTTAATACTGTTTTTCTGAATTTTGCTTATTTTCTTTTCTTTTCTTGCTTGAACA
The DNA here is from genome assembly GCF_029784015.1 of Lycium ferocissimum. Taxonomy (NCBI): domain Eukaryota; kingdom Viridiplantae; phylum Streptophyta; class Magnoliopsida; order Solanales; family Solanaceae; genus Lycium; species Lycium ferocissimum. The sequence continues at coordinate 58,585,035 of NC_081348.1, read as the reverse complement.
TAAAACTTTCTATTTTAATAAAGCACTGCCAAATTTTGTTTCGTGGTTTTCATTAAAAAAAAAAAAAAAAAAGGGCTCCTCATATTAGACTATTACTAAAACTAAAATGCTGAATATTGTACTAAATTAAATATTTGACTTCTTCTACAACTAAACAACTAATTATTCTAGAGAAATCAGAAGCGATGCGATACAAAATCCAACAAATATGTACTATTTACTATATAAAAATATTATTCTTATCATTAGCGCAATTTAATATTGCTTTTCTCCTTGCTCTTAGACTCTGAGGGATCAACATCTTTTAAATGAAATCGTAGTCCATGGACTAGTATAAATACAAAGTTAAGAGATCTATTAAAGGTAAAAAGGAATCAATTAAAATATCGATATAAAATTTCCAAAGGATGCAGATCCTAGACATTTTCTAATACACATTTATTCAAAAATTAGCAAATGAGAAAAAGCAGGATAGAAGATGGCTAATATACTCAACATGACTCAAACTTCAGGTTAAAATGAAAAATTAACTATAAATTTATAACCAAAATAATTCTTTAAAAAAAATAAATTAGAAAGAAAAGCAAAAAAAATTTGTAGGTCCAAATGCCCTAAACAACATACTTAAATATTTGAGAAAAAAAAAAATACTTAAGTATTTCACTAAACAAGTGAACTCCTTTTAAGTTTTATCAAACTGACCAGAAAACAAACAAACAAGGTCATCACTCTCTCTTCACCGGCAAATAGCTGCAGGTACTCTTTCTTCTCTCTCTCTATAATTTCTGCTTTATTAGCTCTCTCAAGCGGAAAAAAAAACCTTGTTACTTTCCATAATTAACTTTAATGGTAAAATACTAAAATCCTAATTCTTGAAATTGGATTACAATGTTCTTTCTATGTAAACCCCTTAGTCCTCAGTTTCATACATCAAAACTCAAGTTTCAGCTTTTTGTATCCTTTAAGATGCATTTAATAATAAAAATAGAAGATTGCTTAATATTCTCACTACTAGAAACAAAGACTTTTCCCACCGACAATCAGTTGGAAATTCGTGTTTTAAAACATTATTTTTTCACGTCATTCCCACCGAACCAGCTCACCGGGAAAACAAAATAGGTTCCCATTGAAACGTTGGAAAATGTCCTAATTTTTCCATGTGAAACTACTACTATTTTTTTCTTTGATCACTGATTCAACCAAAAAATCTATGGGAATAGCCATGAACAATTTTCAGTGGAAAAATAGTGATTTTCTAGTAGTGTCTCTATCAAAAAATAAGTAAATAGATTGCTTGATACACTAAAGTGTCACTGTAACTTGTAACTGTGCTGCAGTGTCTCTTCAGGAAGGGACTTATGTACATTAGTTGGCTGCTAAAGCAGGGATTCCAGACGATATATTCCTAGATTCTATGGGTGTGTTCCGTACGAAGGGAAATGTTTTCCTAGAAAATGTATATTTTCTTGTGTTCGGTAAGTAAGTTAAGAAAATATTATCCCAAGAAACATTTATATGTAATTTACTGAAACACTATAGGGGTGAGATGGGGTGGGGACTGGGGTTTGGGGGTGGCGGAAGGTCCGAGGCACTCCCTTAGCCGGAAAATTACATGGTGTATATAGGTTAGATGTTAGCTGTTATGAGTATATATTTAATTTTGCAAACTCTTAACACAATTGAGAAGAAAATTTGCACATCCTTCGCCAAATTCCTGGCTCCGCCACTGGGGTGGGGGTTGGTTGGGTGGGGAGGAGACAATGAATTTGGAATGTTACTTATGGAACTTGTTTTCCCTACTTCCATTAGGGTAGGTCATTTTTCTCATTTTTAATGAACTTATTTTCCTAGAGAAAATGTTTTCTAGAACATTTTGACCAAACAAATATGGGAAAATTGGGAAACATTTTCCGTAAAATATTTTCCTCCATACTGAACACACCCTATATTTGTTTAGATTTTCTTTAACATTAAAGTAGTTTATAGGTGATGAGTCATGGTTCCTGTTTTTGTGATTGATGCAGGACTTGCTCCTTTTCCTTTCTGATGACATGTTAAATTCAGATAATTTGTGCTGCCTGATTTTGATATCAGTTTCATTGGCTGAAACTGATAAGCAAGAATAGGCTGAAGTTTATAAGGGGGTGTTTGATAGGAGGGTCACCTATGATGTTGAAGAAAAGGATGTTTTAAGCTTTAGCACAAAAAAACACGATTTAGCTAAACTTTAGAGAACTGTCTGATTTATTTCCTGTCTTGATGTCTTTTGCTCTTATTCTTGATTGTAACTTTGAATGATTGGAGATCCAAAATAATGATAGGGAGCAGGCTAGGGTATGATTCGAGGTTTTTAGTGGGAATTTGGGGTTGTGAGAGTAGTGGGGTTTCTAGGTTTGGGTGGTCAAGTAGGCAGAACAGGCTTGAGGCATAGGAGATACTTGTGATGATGTTGCTAGGATTGAGAAGTACACGATGGGCCATGAGGCAGGAGAAGGGCATACCAATTGAAGTGGGGGTTATGGGAGGTGGCTGAGGTGAAACAATTTGGTCATGTCTCTGTGGAACAAAACTGAGTGTTCTTTTTCTGTTTTTATATTCTTTATATTTCGCAATTGCTGGGAGGTAAATTGACATAAGTCCCTTAATCTTACTAGACACATTTAAGATGTCCTATTTATCATTTTGTGGAAAGTGGTCCAGAATAGCTAGCAGAATGTTTCCCCTCAATAGATAGAAGCAAAAAGGATTAAGGCTCAAGATGAATGGAGCTTCTAGAAGTTAATAGTTAGCAATTGTAGTGTAGGAACTACAATAAGGGATACATTAATTGTTGAAGGACCTCTACATCCATTTACTTTAGGATAATAAAATCGACAAAAAGGAAAAAAGAAGACAAAGATACATACACATATGTTATTGCATTAGGGAAGGTATTTGTTTTTCTGTCTGAAGGATCGGCGTGTGAGCCAAATGCTGGCTGGATATCTACCATCAGAGCACAAACCAATCCACAATAAAATTCCCATAACCTATTGCCATGGAAGCTTACCAATCATTATAGAGACAGCGATAGGTGCTAGGAGATATATGATCACCTCAATACTTATAGCATAGGTCGTGTTTTTATAGGTTTGCTTAGATCTTTGTCCTTGTAGATGCAGGGCCTGAATTCATTATAATTGTTATATATTTTTTTTTTCTGGTAGTTAGTAGTAAATATTTTCTATTATACCTGAGTTCTTACTCTGAAATCATCCTCTCTTTGTTCTTTATGTTACTTTTGCAGCCTGCATTGATGAGTTTGATGACTGATGATATACACCAAAGCCGAGAACTGGTTCTCAATAATTTTTTCCCATCTCTTTAAATTGCATAACTATTTGAGCAAAAGTTGCAAGAAAATATTGGAAACCAGTGAGGTGTGGGGTGGATTCCTTATCTTTCTTTTCCATGGCCTACCTGGTTCGCACAAATGTTGACAATGAAATGGTCAAAGCTGTTGCTGCAGTTATCCTCAAGGGACACTGGGACAACCTTTTGAAGCCTAAGATCGGTTCATGTGTGACTTCCACCACTGTTAGTCAAGCCCTTCTTGATTTATCGCAATCTTATTTCTCCCTCTCATGGTCATTCTTTAAGTGGGCTGAATCAGTTCCCAATTACAAGCATTCGTTGCAATCTTCTTGGACTATGATTTACATACTCACCAAACAAAAACACTTCAAAACTGCACAAGAGATGCTTCAAAAGGTGGCGATCAAAGACTTTCTATCATCACCGACAGTTTTGAATGCACTTGTGAGCTCCAATCTGAATAATGATGTGAACTCACATCTTTTAAGTTGGTTGGTAATATACTATGCTAATTCAAAGCTACCCCATGATGCAATTCAGGTTTTTGAGCATATGAGGGTTTGTAAGCTTATGCCCCATATGCATGCTTGTACTAGCCTTCTGAATTCATTGGTCAAGGATGGGTTGACTGATACTTTGTGGAAAATTTACAAAAAGATGCAAAAAATGGGGGTGGTTCCAAATATATATATCTATAACGTGCTTATGCATGCTTGTTGTAAGTCTGGTGATGTAGAGCGGGCTGAAGATTTGTTGAGAGAAATGGAGTTTAAGGCTATATTCCCTGACCTTTACACTTATAACACGTTGATATCATTGTACTGCAAGAAAGGCATGCATTATGAAGCTTTGTGCGTGCAGGATAGGATGGAAAGAACAGGAGTACGCCCTGATATTGTAACCTATAATTCCTTAATTTACAGTTACTGTAGGGAAGGGAGAATGAGGGAGGCTATGAGGCTTTTCAAGGAAATTAAAGATGCTATCGCTAACCTGGTTACGTACACTACATTGATAGATGGATATTGTAGAGCCAACAGCGTTACTGAAGCTTTAAAACTGAGAGATGCAATGGAGGCAAAGGGCTTGTATCCAGGGGTTGTCACTTACAACTCAATTCTTCGGAAATTGTGTGAACAAGGCCAGATGAAGGATGCAAATATACTATTAAATGAGATGAATGAGAAGAGAGTTGTACCTGATAATGTGACATGCAACACTCTGATTAATGGTTACTGCAAGATCGGGGATATGAAATCTGCTCTTAAAGTGAAAAATAAGATGTTGGAAGGTGGACTAAAACCTGACCGCTTCACTTACAATGCTATGATTCATGGATTTTGTAAAGTAAAGGATACAGATGGGGCCAAAGAAGTTCTATTTGACATGGTCAGGATTGGACTTTCTCCCAGTTACTGCTCGTATTCGTGGCTTGTGGATGCTTACTGCCACCTGATTAATGAGGGGGCAGTTATCTCATTGCTAGATGAGTTTACAAGAAGAGGTTATCTTGTTGATGTTTCCTTCTATAGGGCAATAATAAGGAGGTTGTGCAAGAAAGGTAAAATTGATGGTGCTGAAAAAGTTTTCCACATCATGCAATCAAAGGGAGTGCTTGGAGATAGTCTGATATATGCTACTCTTGCATATGCTTACTTTAAGGTTGGGAAGGTTGATGCTGCATCATATTTGTTAGACGACATGTACAAAAGAAGGCTAATGATAACTCTCAAAATGTACAAAGGTTTTAATGCTTCTTACTCTGATGAGAATAGCCTTTTAGATATGTTTTGGGGTAACGTGGTGCAAAGAGGTCTGATTTCGAGAACCGTTTACGATGACATCCAGCAATTGAAGATACTATCTTAGACACAAAATGGCTTCTGAAGCCTTTGATTCTTGAGATATGGATAGCATAGTTTAAGTAGTGTGCTATAAGCATGAGCACTCTCTGCTAATAAATATGATTCTGTTGTTATGCCCTCGCAAACTCTCTCTGGAGACATGAAGCCAGAACAACATTGTCAACTTTGCTGTCTGACTATGACCATGCAATTTCAGGCTGGAGTTATTCGGAGAGAAGTCTGAATATTCCTTAGTTTGTGCCCATACTTCTATTGATCCTGTTTCATGGAGTTGATTAAAATCTTATGCAGCAGATATCCTTCCGTGGAGGTTGTTATCATGCTCCATAAGTGTGTTAGCTTCAAATTGTCAAGAGTCTGGACGTCACATCATTTTCCTCACTAAATGCTGCAAGCAGTGCGCTGAATGGAACCCCGGATACCAAGGCTCACATGCTCTCAAAATCATAATTCCAATTCTTGCGTGAAAAACTGTAATATGTTTTTCATTCTCTTTACACTTCATGTCCCTCAATGGGGCATTACCATGTACATTGTCCTCAGTTAATAAGCAATATTGTACAAAGGTGATTGAGCCAATCTGCTGTTGAGCTTCTTTCTGCTGGGAATCCTGGAATATATCATATTTCAGGTGTATAACGAAGAGATTGGCAGTGGTTTGATTGGACCTTTAATATGATATTCATGCTTGGAGCTTGAAGGTAGCAACTAATACTTTATGATATACATTGTTTGCGAAATGTGGAAGGATCTTTGATTCAGAAAAGGTGTCCAGCATGCTAATACTGTATGTTGGAATTCTTTGTTGCTGGATATGTTTAAATGGGCACGGATGGAGGCATTCGAACTTCTCACGGAAGAAAAAGATGTGGTTCCTGATGAAGTCTCCCTTGTGTGTTGTTTTATCTGCATGCTGCCATTCTAGCTTAACTGATCTCAAAGTAAGCCATCATTCCTTTGCTTGAATAATATGCTTTGCATGGTGGACTGACCTTTTTTTCTTTTCTTGACTTGGGAGAGCAGGTAAATTAGGATCAGCCATTTAACAAGGAAATGCAATAAAAAGACACTGCAAAATATGGTTGGCGTACTCGTGTCGAATGTGTACCGATTCAAAAGTAGCTGGTTGCGCTAGCACTCAAGGGTGTGAAATAACTGTCAATGAAGTGGGTGAAAATCAGTGGAGTTCAAGGTTCTAATTTCAACATAGACAAAAAACCGTTAGGCGATTTCTTCCCATATGTCTAGTCTTGGACGGCAGAGTTCCCCAGTAACTGTGCTGATGGGAGATTTTCTGTGGTGACGATAATAGAGGCCACAGGCAGTGGAGATCTGCTATCTCCAAAAATGATGGATATGACTCTTGGCTGGCATGAAGTTAGTTTGTCTTAACTTGGTTAATTGATCCATAAGCATGAAAAGAAGCATTCATGAAAGCAATGAACTTACTATGAAGTTCGCCTGCATTTGTACTTAATATTCTTTCTCCGCACGATTTTGTAAGTGCAATGAATTGATCTCTTCTTTGTTCATCTAATTCTCTTCTCCTTTAATTGATTTTCTACCTCTCTTCTTCTCCATTTCCTCATTAGGGTGCACAACAGGATGATCTAAAACTGGACATTTGCTCTCATTCCGGTACTGGATTGATCTTTCTAGAATAAGTCTTTACATAAAATTCTTTAGTGAGAGGATGAACAAATCTGGTAGGATCCTCTCTAATATGAGCATGCAGCATGGAGTATGTCGGCACGGGACTCCACTTGTTTTGTCATTCTCTGCATTTACATAACATATTCTTTAAATTCACCACATAATTTTTCAAGTCGTACACTTCAAACAAGTGTTCGCTAGCCCTGAAACAAACCAACTCTCTCTTACCTCCTCCTAATTTTGAGTAACTCTTTCTCTCACTTTTGGTGGAATCAGAGCAGGGGCAGAGCTACATTGGAGGAAGGGTGGTCAGTTAAACACCCTTCGCCGGAAAATTATACCTTACATATATGTTAAAAGTCGTCTAAAATGTGTATATTATGTAACATGAACACCCATGACCAAACTGAGAGGCACGGCCCAGTGGCAAGGGGTGTTCAAATTGTCTTGAGAGTTCGGTGTATCGTTTATCTGAATTATGTTCACTTGTAAAATTTTGTTTTTTAAGTTTTTCACTTTAGTTTTGATTTATAAAATTTAAGTTTTATTACAAGTATCTTTATGATTTGTTAAATATCTTTTGGCCAAAAAAAATATTGTGCACCCACCCAATTTTTGCTGACACATTCATCGGGTTTTTTTACTTCTTCAAAAATAGTACACCCTTGACGAAATTTCTAACTCCGCCCCCGAATCAGAGAGTCTAAAGCAAAAGCTTTTTAATACCTCTGCGGAAACTAGTCATAGTTTTTCTTCTAATCCATTTCAATAAAATAAGAATTGGTTTCTCTAACTTTTACCACAAAAGCATTGAAAGACTTAGTCATGTTGTTTGTAACATGATCACTGTTTATACCTCCATCAAATTTATGCCTTGCCCAACTCCCAAGTGATTCTTTGTAATCATACAATAACCAGTTACAAGCAGGTGTACTTATGTCTTTCATCTCATTCATTATTTGTCAAAAGTCATGCTTATTATAAGTCTTAGCTGCTGTCAAAAAGAGTTGTCTTAGCTTTGGAGCAGGATCTTTAATCTTAAAGTTGTTATAAAAGTGTCTTGCACAAAACCTATGGTTGGCCATTGGAAAAACTTTTTTCACAACAGTTTTGATCCTCTTCTGTCTATCACTCGTAAATGTAACACCTTCAATATCTCCCATGAAAGTAGTCAAGCAATCAAGTTATTACTCTCACATCGGCCCACCCTCCTTATTAGCAATCATGACTGCTAGTGGAAAAATACATGAATTTGCATCAGGTGAAACAACAACAGGCAGTTAACCCTTAAATGGACTCTTCAAAAAACAAGCATCAATTCCAATAAAGGGTCTACAACCATTAACAAAATCATAACTCTAGGTGAAAGCTAATGTAAAGATTCTCGGAAGAATAAGGTGGCAGGGTCCCAAAAGTTATTTTCTAAGTGGCAGGGCCCTCATTTTCTTTTTTTATTTATTTTTGCTCTAGAAATTACTAATGATGGGATTAGCAAACACATGGGGGCCTCTTTGTATTTTTAAAAATTTCGGGGTTAAATTTTAAGCTTTTCAAAAAAGCCCCTTTCTCTTTCTTTCTCTCTTTCTTCTTTCATGTCCTTCTTCTCTGAAAATCATTCTTTTACTCCCAAATTCTCTCATTCCTTCATCTTCTATGTGTGTAATTGTCGTTGAAAGCTAAAGTTGAAGTATATATATATATATATATATATATATATATATATATATATTTTGGTTGCTGAAAAATGTGAAGAAGGAGCTGGAAGCCATTGACGGCCATTAACAAAGCTTCGAAGCTCTAATTAAAAAATGTGGGTTACGACAAACGAGTTTCGTTTTGAGTAAGTGATAGCTCAAAAAAACCGGAACATCGATGAGAATTCATATCGAAAATTTGAAGCAATTACGTTGAGATTTGACATGATTTTAGATCGATTTTATAACAACTCTCAAGGTTGAAGAAGATGATTGTTCAAATTTTGGATTACCGCAATCAAGCTCTATTTCACATGGGTGATATCTCAAAAGAATCAATGGAGGGAGCTCAATAAATTTGAAACGGGTTAGGGCATGGTTTCTCAAACTACGGCGGTTATTAATGTAACGAAATGTACTTCGCGAACCCATGCCCAATCTAGGCCTACAATCTTAAATGATAAGCCCCATCGGGTTTTTAAATGATTAATAGTGGGAAAATCATGGAAAGAGTTTCGAATCAAACTCAACGGCCCCGGCCACCGAACGACTCGCTATAGCGAACCGGACGTCACGTAAATGGCATCGTTATATTTTCTAATCGCTTCATATCTCCTTTTTTAATAAAAGACCTTTCAAGGCTGCTATTAGGTTTTACTTGAAGAAAAACCCGTGACACTAAGAAAAAGAGGCTCATCCAACATTCTTCATATCATTCCCTACAATTACCATCTCCCGCAGATTTCGGATAAAGGCTAGAAGGGAAATGCTTCCTGGAAGTTCTGTTCGTCATTGAGGTGGGTTACGGTTTACTTGAGTTAGACTTTGATTAGTGAATCGTATATATGTATAGAATTGACGGGAGAATGCATGATTAGGTCTTCGGATACAGAGCTTGGATGGATAAGTTCTTAATGTAATGGAAGTTTTGTGTGTATATAGTAACTAGGTTAACAATGAGTATATGGTTGGGTACTAAGTTCTACACTTGTTGACGTTTGTGCGTTACGAATTAGGAAGAGATTAATTTCGTGGTTAAAAGGGGGTGTCCCGTAGTTTAGAGTAATTATTCCTAGGTATTTTTGATTTCCGCATTTATTGTCAATTAAATTGCAATATCCATATGGCTGTTTATTCTTGTTAATAAAGAGGATTGCATTAGGTGAATTGAAGGAAGGCATAATAGTGCTATTCCCATCATAGGAATAATTCATGACATTGTTTTCATTCATTGGCATCGTTTCATATGGTTACGAGGTAATGCATGGAGCAGGAAGTCTGAGTAAGTATCAGTTGCGCTATTCGACTTATGGCCGAATTGGAATGAATATGTGGTACTGCTTGATAATCGAGCATTGGAAGCGATGTAAGGTTAAATATATTTACATATATGAAAAGGCACATTTGACCAGGGGTGAGGATATGGCCTTGAATAGACTCGGGTCTAAGAAGAGAATCCGGAACGAGTGGTACATGGACGCCACGGGTTCCCTGCAGGTCATGACTACTGAGCAATGACATCAGTTAGCATGTGTGTACAACGTGTATTTGGTCTTCGTATCGCATTTGCATTGCATTTCAACTTCCATATCCTCACATTTATGTGCTGTCAGTTTATCACATTACATTGTGCATCTCCTATAGTTGTGTTATACCATGTGAGGTGTTGGTCATTATGAAGGTGTTGGTGTAAGAGTGAATTATTAAATGGTAGAGTTCTGCATTTAGTCGGATAGACTTATAGAGTCCCTGTGGTTGGTGGGAGAGTGGTGAGTATGTTTCCGTGGATGCATCATACCTTAGTGAGTGAACCGGACAGGAAGCTCTAAGGCTAATAATCAGGAAGTAGACGTTAGTGTAAAAGAGGAGATAAGACTTACTTAATTAACCCAAAGAAATACGGAATTGGACTACATTTGACTGGTCGGATAACCTGTAATACTGTGGAAATAAAGGGAGCGAAATAACTGGAAATACAGAGAGGTGGGCTCGCATTGGTGAAGTTATCTATGATAGGAATCTTGAGGGCGCACGTTGACTTATCTGTTTATCTTGTTGATATTATATTGTGTAGCGTGAACTAATCTTAGTCGACCTATGATGCTTACCAGTACGTGTGGTGTACTGTTACTACTCTTGCCACATCCTTTTTGGGTGTAGACGTGTTGCAGGTTATAAGTTAAAGTTTCGCTACGTGGATTTCCGGACATCTCCCTACAACCTTGTTCATCTCATTCCCGTGCGGTCGTGTTGTTTATTTTGTTATCCTTGTGTAATAGAGCTCTTGTACCGTTCTAGACTAGATTTCTAAATTTTTTCGCCTTTTCTTATATAAATATGAGTCGGTACCAGTATTTACTTTTAAATTTGTGACCATCAAGTATTTGTTATTAATAAAACTGGTTGAATATTGGATTGATTGGTAAGGGTTCGCCTACTAGGTAGTAATATGGTAAGTGCCCGCATGACCCGTAAGTTGGGTCGTGATAGTTGGTATCAGAGCTTAGGTTACCGGTCTCACAAGTACAAGAGCAAATGTCCACAGGAGTCTTGTGGAATGGTACGATGACGTTCGTACCCATCCACAAGACGCTATATGACATCTAGAAGTTTCCCCTTCGTTCATTCTATCGTGCTACTCCCAATACGATGTCTCCTAGTTGAGTCCAATTGGTGTCTGGGTGATTCCAATTGGTGTCTTGACGGGCTAATTAGTATCTGTCGATTTCAATTGGTATCTCATCGTAATGACTCAAGGAAGACCTTCTATGTGTAGTATGTGTGTGAACAAATATAAATTCCATGCTATTACTAAGTGTTATAAATTGTGCGTTTATTTTAGGAAGGATAGCAAGTCGAAGGTGCGTTCGGACTCGTTAGATGAAATTAGTGTTAGTATGCGCTAAGCAAACGAACGAGCCCTTGCATGACCTAAGTTGGCCGTCACTAAAGATTCGCCCACTGACCGGGAGCGTCGCCAGCCGATGGCAGGGAGCCGCCACAAAGGCTCGCCATAGGCCGGTAGCTGTCCGCTATACGGACTACGTTTTGCGTAGTCCCGCTATAGCGAGACTTTCATTACCATAGTGCAACCCCCCCCCCCCCCCCCCCCCGCCCCCCTCCCAATTCAATGTTGTCCCAACCTGTTCATTAAATAACGAAACTCAAGAACAAGCCAATTTCAAAGCAAGGACCTGCATAAAAACATCCGCCCGACTAGGGCAACTATCTTCCGAGTGCCCTTAAACCGGGGCACCCACACCAAAACAACAAAAGAAAAAAAAATTATCCAAACATTCCAAACAAACCAAAAACAAGAAATTGTCTTAATAACAAGCCCTGTAAGCGCAAGGGATAACCAAGCTGATATAAAAAAGGGAGGGGGGTGGAATCTCTAAGCCACTCCTCGGCTAGTCGCCTCGTCACCGCCGCCATCTGAGTCACTGGAGTCCTTGCTGCCGAGCCGGGATGCACTCAGGAAGGAGAACTGGGGGACATCTCTAGTGGTCACCTTGGGATGCTTCTCTTTCGGGACTAGGGTCTTTAAAAGGCTTCTGACGCCGTTCCACATCCTCACAAACAGCTTGTCCCTAGCTCGGGTCTTCTTCATCTCCCGGTCCAGTCCTCCCGAAGATCCACATGGGCTTGGGCCAAGGATCCAAATGCGCCCTACAAGGCATCCATGGCGTCCCCCATCTTGGTCTGAGTATCTATGTAGCCCTTCATCTGATTAGGAGTGAAATAACCCGCACCGGCACCAGCGGCAACACTAGATGACCCGGCCTCCGTGGAAGGTTGTACAAACCCTATCATGGCCTCCTTCACCGCCGCCATATCCTCTTTCATACTGTTCAAAGTACCCGGGGCCTGTGAATGACCACTCCCGTCGCCGCCCTGTTGACCCTCGCTGTTCTCATCATCATCCGAGCCAACCCTCCTTCTCTTGCCCCTGCCTTGTGCTTTCTTCACCTTCAACGGGTCAAAAGGGACATTGTACTCACTTAGCCGGTCGCTGTGCTCGTTGGGCACCGCGCATTTTGGCATGTTGGGTTAAGGAGGGAAACATCAAGCTCGGTCCAGCCTTGGCCATGAAACCCCACCATTCCTCAATTACCTGCATCCCCACATTTACGAGTACGTCATCCAAAATGCAAGCAACCAGAAGGGCCCGGACGTAGGTGACATTTCGTAGTACTGCTCAAAGGGCGAACTCGTTGGGCAACGAGGTTCAGCCACCTCCGAGCCTTGGGAGTAAAATGTCGACTCTTAATGGCAAATCAAGTAATACTCCATGTAGTCCTCCTCCTCTTGGACTCTTTCACTAACGTTCTCACCAAACACGGTCCGTTCCCCTCGTAGTCCCTAGCCCTAAACTCAGCCTGTGAAGGGTTGGGCAACCCATGAACAACGTTGATGGCTTTAGCACCAACCTTTATATTGATCCCTCTAATAGTGATCTCCGGCTTTGGGGCAATCCAATCAACAGTAGGGAGCATGGCATAGAATTCCTTAACCCAATTGCAGTTTATATTCCCCGGCTCCTCAACCAGTGGACCCCAACCCATGTGGTGTAACCGTTGGTAAAATTTCGGGGCTAGCTCCTCTACCCAGTACATAATAAAGGCTGCTACGGAGCGGACCCTTGGTCTCCGTTGCTCCATGAAACGCCCTCTTTACCACATGAGAGGCGAACTTAACATATGTGGGGGCAGCTAGTGGTTGTTGTTGTTATGGATTCGCCATAACAAAATAAGAGAGTTAGCCTGTAAAGGGAAGATTGAGTTAGAATAATATGGCACATAGATTAGACAGTGGTAGGGCATGCATGATTAAGCATTAAGAGTTTCTGCCTCAGGCAGCTCGCTGTAGCGATGGGAGGACCGTTGTGGTGAAGTCGCCATAGCGGTAAATGGACCGTTACAGCGGACAAGGCTCCGCTATGGTGTTGCCTTCCTCCCTGTAGCGAGTAGGTATCCGCTACAGCGGGCACCTTCTAAATGGGATGATGCACTCCCAGCGACGATTCATCGCTGCAGCGGTACCGTTGTAGCGAAGAGTGGTCCACTGCAGCGGACCAGTCTTCTCCAGCGCGGAAACCCTCCGACCCAACTTTTAGAAAACCCAGAATTTTACCATAGTTTCCATATTTTTAGCAAGGATCAAGTATTATGATAGCATGCATGACCTTTACAACCTATAAGATCCTATTTCAACTACAATGAACACCAAAATTTTGAGCAAGAACATCAAAGATTGCACCTCTACCAAATACCCCCACCCCAACCCCAACATAAACCACCCCATTTTAAGCAGATCTTTAGTATATAGTGATGCTCGGACAGTATGAACGATGAAATAACCTTCCATGACCCAAGCACTTCCTACCCTAACAAAACAAAAACCCTTATTCAAGGACCAAAAATTTTGCTATAATCTAGCAACTTAGGCATGAAAATTTCGAAATAGAAGGCCATAACCAAGTTATAGGACAATGAAAGAGAGTACATACTGTCACGACCCAAATGATGAGTCATCACGAGTGCCTGACCTCGATTGACCAAGCAGCCCTATACTCGCACCTAGAGCTCACTGAAGGATAGAGTGGCCCATACATGACTTATAATTGAACTATACTAACTTGAAAGGATAACATCATGAAATCTCAGCCATCTGTGCACACACACACACACACACACACACACACACACACATATATATATATTGAAAAGAATAGTGCAAGCCGACTAGGCCGCTACATATGCTGTACACAAAAGAATAGGAGCCGACAAGGCTAAATCACATGACATCTACAAACAACTGTCTATAGACCTCTAATAGAATGCAAAGATGCATATATATATATATATATACATGTCAAAAATAGCATACCAAAATGAACTACTACTCCGGACCAAGTGGAGCGCACTGACTACCGCTGAGTGGAAGTCCTACTTAATAAACCTTCAACTTCCAATTCAATCCGACATCAACAACAATATCAATACTTTTATATCAAAATATAATCAAATCTATTCCAAATTATCCCTCAAAATATCCCTTAACCCTAAATTTACCCTTATTCAACTTACCACTTCCTTAACTATGTTTCTTTTATTTAAAACCACTAAAACTCTTGATAATTAACTCAAACACAAAGGTAGGAATTATATACATACCTTGAGG